>NC_141163.1:35007189-35311012 GCF_053477565.2 Lygodium microphyllum | reverse complement strand
GGATCTAGTTGGGCAAATTTGCTTTCAAATTCTCGATGAAGAGTAGCAGTTAGACCCTTATTGGGCCTTTCGACCCATTCGGTGAAGATTTTCTTTGTCATAAGGCCAAAATTTTGAAGGAAAAATTCTTCTCGAAGAGCCTTCTTGAACACAGTCCATTCTGCATCTTTTTGGGAAAGACCATGAATTCGGTCCGGGAGACCATGCACAGCCAGGCGAGCAAAGTAACGGCTCCAGGCATGTTGAGAAACTCCAAATAAGACCATCTTGTCAGTGTAGAGGCGGATAAAAGAGGACACATTTTGCCCATTAAATTGCTTGAGCTCATGCCCAACTGCTTCTAAGGCCTTAATGGCAACAGCATCAATCCGCTCTTCTTCTTGTCTCCGCTGTTGTTGCAATTGCAACTGCTGCTGAAATTGCAGCTGTTGTTATTGGCTCTCTTGCATTAGACGAACCAACTATTGCAAAGCATCTCCTCCCGAGCTTGATGATTCTCCCATTGGACTTCTTCTTCCGCAGCGGACCTTCACGTTGAGTTCACCACTGTCGTCGCGTTAAGAGCTGAAGGTCTACGACCGAGGCTTTTAGTGCAAAAGAAGAGTTTAGGATTCAAGATTCAAAAAGTAAAGATGGATTGGGTTTTAATAAGATTCGGGGTTTAGAAATGATTTAGGTACGGAAAAGGAATTCAAGCCTTCTCACTTTGTACATAGCATACATGAACAGAAGGAATAACACTAAATTGATTACATCAAATGCTTCAAGATACATACATCATTTATAAAGGATATTTTCAGATTTCCAATTCATTTATGAATGTCAAATGCAAGCTCTAATGGCATTTATTTCATGTACATAGATAGATTTCAATCCTTTGGGTCAAGTATATTGTTGATAGAATCAAATGCATCCAAGATTTGGGCCAAAGATACATGAAATGAATGGGAAAAGTATAATTTTAGCTTCAGCCCTGTTTTAAAACAGAAAATTCCAGCCCATAATCAAGTTCAAAATGAGTGCATAAACTCAAGAAGAAGCACTTTTGATCATCTACGAACAATGTCCTGAAGAAAAGAGGTCATTTTCCTTGATTACAACCATAAAAAACCCATGTTTGCTCATAAAAATAGATCAAAACAGTGGGCTGCCCTGTTTATGCCTGGTTATTTCAGCCCATCACAGTCCATACGTCTTCTATATCCTCACCCTTTGCTTGCCTCAAAGTCACTCAAGTACTTGGGTACAAGTCGGGCTTCATTGGACCAAGAATAAGGTAAACAAAATGAGAGAAGTCGTGCATAAGAGCAGGCTGAATACTCTTCTCTCAGATTTCCCCTCTTTTATAGACAGTTTCAGCATGCATTTTCGTCAAACCAAAGAGGCAGAGAAGTGGAGCTCTCACCATGTTTACATCTTCAGTAGTTGGGCCTGTTACTCTTCAGTTTGCATGCTCCATTTCATGCATCTCAGCTCCAGCTTTCTTCCAGTTTCCTCAGACAGTGCAGCCCGCATTTTGTGCCAAAAACGGCGGGCTGCTCTCTGCTCAGTCCCTGGTCATTTTTTGACCAGCCTAGGTCACTTGCTGGCTACCTAAGTCAGTTACTTCTCGTCCTATGTGGACTCAGTGGACTTTTGACGGTTTTTGGCATTAGTTTTGGGTTCTGACCATATTTTTGTACCTGAATTAATGTGATTTATCCAGCAGACTGTCAATTACTTCCAAATGTGCAAGTTACAAGTTCCCATAGACTTATTTTTCATAAATGTAAATGGTATAACTGCAAATTATATGCTAAATACAAAAGAACTTGTATAACTAAGGTGGTTTTTGAATAACAATGCCTGAATTTTGTATGCAAATATTTCATATAACTTCTAGCGAAACTCTTCTTGTGTTCATAAGAATCCCATGATTTATATCATAAACAGTAAACTCTTTGACAACACACCTATACATTGCAAGTGGTGGGCACACATCACTATCACTGTATTCTTTATTCTTTCAATGAATATTCAATACATGAGGGTTGGTCACAGATTGTGACTATTGGAGTTCCCATATACAATCTCTCTCTCTCTCTCTCTCTCTCTCTCTCTCTCTCTCTCTCTCTCCACCATGGCTCTTCCTTTGCTCTTGATTTTGCTTCTATGCTTCAACTCAGGCTCTTCATTTCAATTATTATTAGAGCTAGCATTTGAGGAGCCTCTTCATCCTCTGTTTCATCTTTGATTCTAAGTTTCACCTCAAGGTTTCATGGTAGCCATTGTTTATTCCCCCCAATATATGCATTGAGTCTTGCCTTCTCCCGACTTGTTCCAAATTGATCTCCCCTTTTCAAGGATTTCCTAGGGCTTATTTGAACCTTGTTGAGTACTTATTGAGTTGAGATGTAGCCACTCTATCCATTTTGAGTGGATACAAAGTATACTATAGAAGTCGCAGATGGCTATGGTAGCTTAATAGCACTTTTGTATTTTGGCCACAACTTTTGCATATGATATGGGATTAAAGTGCTCTATAGCTAGAAATGAAGAGCGTGATGTGAGCTACATATTTCAAAAAATTTATTCTATGTAGTTCTCTATTTTATACAAAATATAATAGTTTTGGTTTGGACAACAAGCAATAAAGATTATAATGCATGTTTTATACTTCACGTGCTATTTTGGTGCTTTGATGGTATGGTTATGCATTGGGATGCGACTTGGTTTGTTTAGAGTTTGATTAGATCCATTTTTTTGAGTTTTATAGCTATCATAGTAGTTTAGACATCAAGCATACAATGGTGAACTTTATGCTTTAAATGCATATTCTATCTACATGGTATGTCGGGGATACTAAATATCTACGGTGACGTCTAGTATTGATATATGATCCTGTATATGGTTATGATATGCTTGGGCACTTAGATTTGAGCTAAATTTAATATACTTGGGATTTGTTTAGCTACTTTGAGCATGCATGTGTACTCATTTATGGGTATTGAAACTTCATAGGATACTTATGCTCCTAGATGTATTTGTGATGTGCTTGGGCTTCTTGGCTACTTTAATGTATATATCTTGATCTTTGCTTTCTCACTTTGCATTATAAAATTGCTTCTTGTGGGAGATGCTTGTACTTACTTGGTAGAGCTTGGATCTTTGAGACAGTGACACTCTTGGTTCATGTATATACTCTCATGTATACTATTGGATGTAGTTACTCCTACTTGTGGGCTGATTTGATTCCCTATGATTTGGATATTGGCACTTACCTTTGCCAATAATTTGTTAGTGATGTATATGCCTATGGAATGTATGTCTTATTGACACTTTAAGTTTGTGATAGTCTTTTGTACCTGTAGTCTATGCTTACCCACTGCTAGTTGCCTTATTTGTATCCCAAATTTACTACTCGGATATCCCTAGCAATCAGAGTTTTCTTTCTTGACTATTTTTCCATAGTTGGATTGACATATAATATTATTGTCTGTATTCTAGCAGTATTATAATTACCTTTTAAGCATTTTTATGAGAGAAAATACTTGGATTCGATGGCCTCTATTACTTACAGTTGGTGGACAACTTTGTAGTTTGGTGCTCTCCCTTGTTTTTCTTTAGTTTGGCATAATTTTGGGGCTGATTTGTAGTCATTTATAGTAGCCCATTATCTTAGATTTTGAATTGGTATACGGTCATTATGGGTGGTTTTTCAAATGATAGTGCTATTTTCAATATTAAAAATCTTGATGGCACTAATTTTACCTATTGCAAGATGCAAGTATGGCAAGTATTAGTTCAAAAGAAGTAGGTTAGATTGTTGTAAGCCAAGAGTGTAAATCTTGAAATCATTGATTAGGATACTTGGGATGAGTTGGATGAGCTATGTAAATCCACTCTTATATTGTGATCGTCTAAACTTGTTTATTTTAATATTGTAGTAATTGAGGATAATGCTTCGCAATTATGGAAAAGACATGCAATCTTAATGACAAGCAAAGTCCTACTTAATAGATGTATCACTGAAACAACTCATGGACATGTGCATGAAGGAAGGGACTAGTGTGTCTACACATTTGAATGAGTTTCATTTGATTTTCAATTAGTTGACTTTGTAGGGCTTTAAGTTCAAGGATAATCTCCCTCCATGTTCTTGCTTATGACACTTTCTAAGTCATGGGACACTTTTTGTATTGCCATGTGTGCTAATATGCCCAAGGATGGTTTGAAGCTTTAGGATGTTAAGGGTGCCTTACTCACAAAGGATATAAATAGAAAGAATGTAGATACAACCCATACTTCTCGGTCTTGTGGGAAGTCTCACTCATAAGGCATCGCTTACCCATCACTTACCTGCCATTAGTGTTATAAGCATAGTCATATTCAACCGCACTGCCATTATTATCTTAGTACTTTATGTGGACAATATATTCATTCTTGAAAGAGCTCATGATGAGATGGATGAGCTTTACGAACTCAAGTCAAGAAGAGCTTGGAGATGAAGGACATGGGGTAAGCCTCATATATTCTTGGTATGTGCATCATGCATGATCACTCTAAGAAGCTCCTTTACTTGTCACAAAAGGAATACATGCAGAAGGTCCTTGAGTGCTTCCATATGCAAGATGTAAATCCTATTGACTATCTTCTACCTTCCCATGTGAATGTCAGTCAAGAAGATTATCCCTAGTTAGATGAGCAAAAGATAGAGGTGGCCAAGTTCCCTTATGCATCTGCAATGTGCAGTTTGATGTATGCCATGATCACCACTCACCATGACATAGCATTTTCAATGGGAATTATGGCATCTATATGATTGCACCTATCCAACGACATTGGACTGCCGTGAAGGGTATCATGATGTACGTGAAAGGAACTACAGATATGTGCATTTGCTATGGTGGCCAGGATACTATAATCATAAGTTACACTGACTCTAACTATTCAAGGGATGCAGATAGTAGGAAGTCTATCTTTGGTTATGTCCTCACCTTTGCTAGAGGTGTTGTTTCTTAGGTGTCCACAATATAGAAATGTGTGGCCTTATCGAATATTGAGGCAGAGTGTATTGCAACTATTATGGCTTACAAGAAGGCCCTATGGTTAGGCCATTTGGTAGCTAACCTTGGGATTGCTATTACTCCTACACTACATTTGGATTCTATGAGTACTATTTAGTTGGCTAAGAATGTCATCTTCCATGCAAAGGCAAAGCACATTGAGGTGCACCATCACTACATCAGGGAGGTGTTTGAGGACAAGTCTATTGAGCTTGTCAAGTTCTCGTGATTGATGAGAATCTTATAGATCTACTCACTAAAAATCTCTGAGTGGAAGACTTTGCTTTCCTTAGGAAGGTTATAAATGTGTAGGGAATGAATATATTTTGTGCTTCTTTCGAGTACATTATTAGTAGTCAAAGTAATGCAAATGCAATTATTTTCTTAATTTACTAGTAGAATTCATTTGGTGCTTTTTTTAGATCCCTTATAGACTTTTTAGATATATAAGTTAGCTAGCAAAGGTTTAGGTATAAGGTTTAGCAAATGTTTAGATCATCATAGACTCTCTTTGGATATATCAGGTAGCTAACAAAGGTTTATTCAATGTTTAATTGGCAAATTTAAGGTGTGACTATAATTTTTTTAAAACTTTATTTTCTTTCTATTCCATAGGAGCATACCCAATCTTTTGCTCTAATATTTGCATACACATTTTGGGTCTTGCACATACGCACAGTGTACCCCTTATTGAGCCAAACGAATTAAGATTAATAGAGACTAATCATGAAAAGTTTCCATGATAATATTTGGTTTTTCTTGAGATTCTATTGAACATTTTTTGAAGTTCTATGGATCCTCCTTTTGTGATTTTCATATGGTTAGTTGCCCAAACATAAAGTTAAATTACAATCATTACTCTCATCCATAATGCTTACCCTTTGTTGCTCTTAATGATAAGGATCTCGCTTTGTCTTCTTTTTCATCTCATTTTCATTCAATGCTTTTTACTAAATTTTCTACTTTTATTTACACTTGCCTATGTTACTTATTACTTCTACATTTCAAAAAGAATGTAGACCTTGTTCATATTGTCCTTTTACCTATATAGAAGGATTCTAACCAATCTTTGGCTCTTCTTCTTTAAGAAAACATGTTTATGCACATCTAATGGTTGTAAACCAATCAAAGTCATTAGCTTAAAACATACATACTTATGTAATGACTTGATACTTATATAGTTATATGAATTGTATGATTGGTCTTAGCTTTCATGAAAAAATATTCAAATTCTAAGCCCCTCCCTTTATGGGCACAACTGAGGCTACTTTTAATAGTTTATTAAGCCTTTCATTTGACTATTCATTTAATAGGATGGTTGTAGCCACATTACTCTTTCACAAATTCATGACTACAATATACCTAATTCATACAATTGATATGCATGTGAGTGTGAAGTATAAAAAAATGGTTAATAGTGGTGCATTATAATACAAATAATCTCACATATATTAAGTGGAATGTACCTCTCCTAGAGTTGTCACTTTTTGCAACCATGTAGCAAGTCGTGACCCCCCACCCTCCTTAGGCAATAGATTCTGTGGCAATTTATGTTCTGACCTGCAATTTGCCTAAGTTGTCCCCACCCACATACGTACATTAAGTAATATAATATATGTTATTATAATACATAATCATGAATACGTAGTATTATATATTGCATTCGTTATTAATGTGCTAACTATTGATCCATTATTAATCCGTTGCCGTCGCGTTAAGAGTTGAAGGTTCACCACCAGGGCTTTTAGTGCAAAAGAAGAGTTTAGGATTCAAGATTCAGAAAGGAAAGATGGATTGGGTTTTAATAAGATTCGGGGTTTAGAAATGATTTAGGTACGGAAGAGGAATTCAAGCCTTCTCACTTTGTACATAGCATACATGAACAGAATGAATAAGACTAACTTGATTACATCAAATGCTTCAGGATACATACATCATTTATAAAGGATATTTTCAGATTTCCAATTCATTTATGAATGTCAAATGCAAGCTCTAATGGCATTTATTTCATGTACATAGATAGATTTCAATCCTTTGGGTCAAGTATATTGTTGATAGAATCAAATGCATCCAAGATTTGGGCCAAAGATACATGAAATGAATGGGAAAAGTATAATTTTAGCTTCAGCCCTGTTTTAAAACAGAAAATTCTAGCCCATAATCAAGTTCAAAATGAGTGCATAAACTCAAGAAGAAGCACTTTTGATCATCTATGAACAATGTCCTGAAGAAAAGAGGTCATTTTCCTTGATTACAACCATAAAAAACCCATGTTTGCTCATAAAAATAGATCAAAACAGTGGGCTACCCTGTTTATGCCTGGTTATTTCAGCCCATAACAGTCCATAAGTCTTCCATATCCTCACCCTTTTCTTGCCCCAAAGTCACTCAAGTACTTGGGTAAAAGTCGCTTCATTAGACCAAGAATAAGGTAAACAAAATGAGAGAAGTCGTGCATAAGAGCAGGCTGAATACTCTTCTCTCAGATTTCCCTCTTTTATAGACAGTTTCAGCATGCATTTTCATCAGACCAAAGAGGCAGAGAAGTGGAGCTCTCACCATGTTTACATCTTTAGTAGTTGGGCCTATTAATCTTCAGTTTGCATGCTCCATTTCATGCATCTCAGCTCCAGCTTTCTTCCAATTTCCCTCAGACAGTGTAGCCCGCATTTTGCGCCGAAAAACACGGGCTGCTCTCTGCTCAGTCCCTGGTCACTTTTTGACTAGCTTAGGTCACTTGCTGGCCACCTAAGTCAGTTACTTCTGGTCCTATGTGGACCTAGTGGACTTTTGACAGTTTTTGGCATTATTTTTGGGTTCTGACCATATTTTTGTACCTGAATTAATGTGATTTATCCAGCAGACTGTCAGTTACTTCTAGATGTCCAAGTTATAGGTTCCCATAGACTTATTTTTCATAAATGTACATGGTATAACTGCAAATTATATGCTAAATACAAAAGAACTTGTATAACTAAGGTGGTTTTTGAATAACAATGCCTGAATTTTGTATGCAAATATCTCATATAACTTCCAGTGAAACTCTTCTTGTGCTCATAAGAATCCCATGATTTATATCATAAACAGTTAACTCTTTGACATTCATTTTTCTCATGAACTTCACATCCTTTGATTAGAACATCATTAAGGAAAGGAATAGTCAATTGAGGAATATAATCCCTCAATACTTTATGCATGGCATTCATCATGTGAGCTACTGAATTCTTAGCCCCTTGAGGTAGAGTACACATGCGGACTAGGCCAAGAGGCGTCTTCATTGTAGTAATGTCCCGGCTTTCCAAAGCAAGCTGAAATTGGTCGTATCCTGAATATAAGTCTCTCATGGAATAGATTGCCCTACCTGCAAAAGCTTCAGCAAACTCATCCACAATTAGTCCTGATCCAACATTTCTAATAGTGACTTTATTGACGGGTTGTAAATCTTGAATGAATCATAAAGATCCATTCTTCTTTGGTACGGTAAACCATCGATTGGAATATGGAGCTGAAGATGGCTCCAATATTCGCATTTTTATCTTTTCATTTAAACGTTCCAATAACTTAGGCAAATGAGCCCTTGGAACCGGAATCGGTTTAGGATTCCAAGGCACATGTGGGACCGTAAAAATTACCATTGGTGCCACAATGCTTGGATCCACACAGCCCATTTCATGCGACTGAAATGAAAAGGCTTTACCATGGTTCTTTAACATCTGCATGAAGATTTGTTTTTCAGTTGGCAAGAGGAAAGAGTCTTCACCAATTTTCAGCTTTTGTAGACTTTCAGCTGTAAATTGGTGACCAATATCTTTAGGATCACGAAGGCTTGGTTGTTTGGATACCCTTTCCGCCAATCCTTCACTTTTAGGTGGTAGAGGAGTAGCTACCGGCTTGACCTTCTTATCAACTGTTTTATATTTTGTTTCTACTCTTGCTTCATCCTTGTTTGGCTATCCAAAAGATTCATAATCTGCAAATTCTTGAATTATGTCATACATATCCAATGTACATACCTATATGGACTGATTTTTAGCTTGATTTTCTGCATGAACGGCTGTATAAATTTCAGCCATTGTATCATTATAATTCAGCCCATAAAATAGTCCTGAAATTTCTTCTTCATTAGGTAAAACATCAATTTGCTTCAGCTCTTGCTCCATATGACTCAAATACTTTCTTTCAGTCCTATTCATGGCTGAAAACTGTTTATAACAGCCCACTTCATTGGCTAAAAAAACCTGCAAATCAGCTTTTGGCCTTGCCTCCATATGTGGAGGTAATTTTTTGTGACATGATGCATTGCCATAGCCTCCACTTATAGCAACGCTACCCAAAAACCCTTAAATTCTCGGGCATTAGGAGGAACATGATGATCTCTCAATCGATCCCTATTTCGATGGTGATTAACACATACAGTTAGGAATTGAACAGCTTTATCATTATCCTTGCTTCTTATCCGAGCATATGATGAACCATCATCAAGAGCCTTTGTCTCTAAACGAGACTCGGAAATAAATGGTTGTCCAAGAATGATTGGATAACTACAGGAATCTTGAACAAAGAAATGAAATTCATCTTTTACATTACCAATAGTAACTTGTACATAAGGACATGCTGCATAAAGATCGCCAAAAGAGCTATTGGCTGCCTTCATGCACCACCCTGGGTCCATATCAATGGGCCATCCACCATTCTCATAGAGACTTCTTGACATAACATTAATTTCTGAACCATGGTCTATAAGGGCATTGCATGGAGTTTCTTTCTCACCGATTTTAACAACAGTTTCAGTAGTCGCCCTTGCCCAATGGGTACG
Source organism: Lygodium microphyllum (assembly GCF_053477565.2). Taxonomy (NCBI): domain Eukaryota; kingdom Viridiplantae; phylum Streptophyta; class Polypodiopsida; order Schizaeales; family Lygodiaceae; genus Lygodium; species Lygodium microphyllum. The sequence goes on along the minus strand of NC_141163.1, from coordinate 35,301,151 downwards.
GGAATAGTGACTGCTTGGAATAAAGTGAGTTTCACTTTCTTCCTGCATGTTGTGAAGAAAAGTCTCTTTCTTATGCATGGGCTGCACTTTAGATTGAGAAGTTTCCACCATTATGGCTTCTTCAGCTTCTGCTTCATAAATGTCTTCATCTTTGGCTTCTATGGCCGCAATCAATTCTTTGATTGCCTCCAATCGAATCCCTTGAGTTTTTAGCTTCTCTTTATCCTACAAATACACATGAAGTACTTGCATAAAAGCATGTACAGATTCTTCAGTTTCCTCACCAACATATTGTCTTTTTCATTTAATTACATCAATTATTACATCATGAGATCCTCGTTTTGCAATACCGAGAATCTCACCTAATGTAAATTCAATTCTACTTCCAAGAATTCTTTCTTCTAGGATCCATTTAAGATCCGTTGCGGTCTCTATGTCAAACTGCAACTTGTAACTGGGATGTTTGCTTTTTCTTTTTCCTTCTGTCTTCTTTGCTTGAGGGGCATCTCCCATGTCAAATTCTGGTGGCGGTGGATTTTCAGCAGCCTTCTGTTGATCTAGTTTGCTTCTTGTTATACGTTTAGTTGGTCCTGAAGAGGAAGGATCGGCAACATCTTTATCTCTTCTTCTCTTTTCTTCTATCATGGCTTCTTGATTATTAATTTTAGCTAGCCGGGAAAAAGCTAAAAATGAATCCACAGGCTCGGACCATCAAGTTCTCCCTCGAATACATTGACTGGTAGTGGTTAAATCATCCTTAGTTGCCTTGCGTTGCTCCATGCATTCCAAGGCCTGCGTCCACACTTTAGATTTTGCATTAGTTTTACATGCTTTAACAATTTCATTAGTTGGCTCAATTTGCAACCCATAAGTTGTAGCATCAACAGCTACATTAGTTGTTCTTGTTGCCAAATCCTCCAATCTTTTCTTCATGCCGCCGTTACCGAAGTTTGGCTCAAGAGGAAGCCCAGTTTTGGTTGCATGAATTTTACCATCCTTCTAAAAGACTAATTTTTGTGCTTCAGCTTCACGGAATGCTCCGCACTCCCTCTTGTCATGTTGAAGGCTATCACACCAAATGCAGCGTCTTTTAAAGCCTTATCGTGCAGGTCTTTGGGCAGTTGACTGACCCCTTTCTTCTACTTTAACATCAAGCCTTTCTACTTTAGAATTAATTTCTGTTAAATTAAGTTGGAGATCCCGCATGCTTTTAATTAATTCATCCATAACATCCTTCTTTGGAGAAGGAACAACAGAATTTCTTGATTGCTCGGCCATCGAGACAGGAGGTCGAGAAGCTGGAACAGGCTCCTTCACAGAATCAATTGTTACAGGGGTTGATCCCCATCTTAGGCGCAATCGCTCTCTTCGAGCTATCATATTAACTGCTTCAGTGACATCACTCCAAGAAGTCTTCAATCCCGACTCAAAGTCAGGGTCTTTAAGTCGGTCAGTCAATTTCTCCTAAAGAGAAGAATATGCAGCTTTTAAAAATAATTCAATCTTTTGACTTTCCATACCTTGTTGGTCATCAGATCTAGTTGGGCAAATTTGCTTTCGAATTCTCGATGAAGAGCAGTAGCAGTTAGACCCTTATTGGGCCTTTCGATCCATTCGGTGAATATTTTCTTTGTCATAAGGCCAGAATCTTCAAGGAAAAATTCGTCTCGAAGAGCCTTCTTGAACACAGTCCATCCTGCATCTTTTTGGAAAAGACCATGAATTCGGTCCTGGAGACCATGCACAGCCAGGCGGGCAAAGTAACGGCTCCAGGCATGTTGAGGAACTCCAAATAAGACCATCTTGTCAGTGTAGAGGCGGATAAAAGAGGTCACATTTTGCCCATTAAATTGCTTGAGCTCATACCCAACTTCTTCTAAGGCCTTAATGGCAGCAGCATCAATCCGCTCTTCTTCTTGTCTCCGTTGTTGCAATTGCAACTGCTGCTGAAATTGCAGTTGTTATTGTTGGCTCTCTTGCATTAGACGAACCAACTGTTGCAAAGCATCTCCTTCCGAGCTTGATGATTCTCCCATTGGACTTCTTCTTCCGCAACGGACCTTCACGTCGGGTTCACCACTATTGTCGCGTTAAGAGTTGAATGTCTACCACAGGGGCTTTTAGTGCAGAAGAAGAGTGTAGGATTGAAGATTCAGAAAGGAAAGATGGATTGGGTTTTAATAAGATTCGGGGTTTAGAAATGATTTAGGTATGGAAGAGGAATTCAAGCCTTCTCACTTTGTACATAGCATACATGAACAGAAGTAATAAGACTAACTTGATTACATCAAATTCTTCAGGATGCATACATCATTTATAAAGGATATTTTCAGATTTCCAATTCATTTATGAATGTCAAATGCAAGCTCTAATGGCATTTATTTCATGTACATAGATAGATTTCAATCCTTTGGGTCAAGTATATTGTTGATAGAATCAAATGCATCCAAGATTTGGGCCAAAGATACATGAAATGAATGGGAAAAGTATAATTTTACCTTCAACCTTGTTTTAAAACAGAAAATTCCAGCCCATAATCAAGTTCAAAATGAGTGCATAAACTCAAGAAGAAGCACTTTTGATCATCTATGAACAATGTCCTGAAGAAAAGAGGTCATTTTCCTTGATTACAACCATAAAAAACCCATGTTTGCTCATAAAAATAGATCAAAACAGTGGGCTGCCCTATTTATGACTGGTTATTTCAGCCCATAACAGTCCATAAGTATTCAATATCCTCACCGTTTGCTTGCCCAAAAGTCACTCAAGTACTTGGGTACAAGTCGGGGCGTCATTGGACCAAGAATAAGGTAAACAAAATGAGAGAAGTCGTGCATAAGAGCAGGATGAATACTCTTCTCTCAGATTTTCCCTCTTTTATAGACAGTTTCAGCATGCATTTTCGTCAGACCAAAGAGGCAGAGAAGTGGAGCTTTACCATGTTTACATCTTCACTAGTTGGGCCTGTTAATCTTCAGTTTGCATGCCCCATTTCATGCATCTCAGCTCCAGCTTTCTTCCAGTTTCCCTCAGGCAGTGCAGCCCGCATTTTGCACCAAAAAATGGGGGCTGCTCTCTGCTCAGTCCCTGGTCACTTTTTGACGAGCCTAGGTCACTTGCTGGCCACCTAAGTCAGTTACTTCTGGTCCTATGTGGACCTAGTGGACTTTTTACAAATTTTGGCATTATTTTTGGGTTCTGACCATATTTTTGTACCTGAATTAATGTGATTTATCAAGCAGACTGTCAATTACTTCCAGAATTGCAAGTTATAGGTTCCCATAGATCTATTTTTCATAAATGTACATGGTATAATTGCAAATTATATGCTAAATACAAAAGAACTTGTATAACTAAGGCGGTTTTTGAGTAACAGTGCCTGAATTTTGTATGCAAATATCTCATATAACTTCCAGTGAAACTCTTCTTGTGTTCATAAGAATCCCATGATTTATATCATAAACAGTAAACTCTTTGACAACGCACCTATACATTGCAAGTGGTGGGTACACATCACTATCACTGTATTCTTTATTCTTTCAATGAATATTCAATACATGAAGGTTGGTCACACATTGTGACTATTGGAGTTTCCATATACAATCTCTCTCTCTCCCTCTCTCTCTCTCTCTCTCCCTCTCTCTCTCTCTCTCTCCACCATGGCTCTTCCTTTGCGCTTGATTTTGCTTCTATGCTTCAACTCAGGCTCTTCATTTCAATTGGTATTAGAGCTAGCATTTGAGGAGCCTCTTCATCCTCTGTTTCATCTTTGATTCTAAATTTCACCTCAAGGTTTCATGGTAGCCATTGTTTATTCCCCCCAATATATGCATTGAGTCTTGCCTTCTCCCAACTTCTTCCAAATTTATCTCGCCTTTTCAAGGAATTCCCTAGGGCTTATTTGAACCTTGTTGAGTACTTATTGAGTTGAGATGTAGCCATTCTATCCATTTTGAGTGGATACAAAGTATACTATAGAAGTCATGGATGGCTATGGTAGCTGAATAGCACTTTTGTATTTTGGCCACAACTTTTGCATATGATATCGGATTGAAGTGTTCTATAGCTAGAAATGAAGAGTGTGATGTGAGCTACATATTTAAAAAAAAATTATTCTATGTAGTTCTCTATTTTATACAAAATATAATAGTTTTGGTTTGGACAACAAGCAATAAAGATTATAATGCATGTTTTATACTTCACGTGCTATTTTGGTGCTTCGATGGTATGGTTATGCATTGGGATGCTACTTGGTTTGTTTAGAGTTTGATTAGATCCATTTTTTTGAGTTTTACAGCTATCATAGTAGTTTAGACATCAAGCATACCATAGTGAGCTTTATGCTTTAAATGCATATTCTATCTACATGGTATGTCGGGTAAACTAAATATCTACGGTGATGTCTAGTATTGATATATGAGCCTGTATATGGTTATGATATGCTTGGGCACTTAGATTTGAGCTAAATTTAATATACTTGGGATTTGTTTAGCTACTTTGAGAATCCATGTAGACTCATTTATGGGTATTGAAACTTCATAGGATACTTATGCTCCTAGATGTATTTGTGATGTGCTTGGGCTTCTTGGCCACTTTAATATATATATCTTGATCTTTGCTTTCTCACTTTGCATTATAAAATTGCTTCTTGTGGGAGATGCTTGTACTTACTTGGTAGAGCTTGGATCTTTGAGAAAGTGACGCTCTTGGTTCATATATATACTCTCATGTATACTATTGGATGTAGTTACTCCTACTTGTGGGCTGATTTGATTCCCTATGATTTGGATATTGGCACTTACCTTTGCCAATAATTTGTTAGTAATGTATATGCCTATGGAATGTATGTCTTATTGACACTTTAAGTTTGTGATAGTCTTTTGTATCTGTAGTCTATTGTTACCCACTGCTAGTTGCGTTATTTGTATCCCAAATTTACTACTCGGATATCCCTAGCAATCAGAGTATTCTTTCTTGACTATTTTTCCATAGTTGGATTGACATATAATATTATTGTCTGTATTTTAGCAGTATTATAATTACCTTTTAAGCATTTTTATGAGAGGAAATACTTGGATTCGATGGCCTCTATTACTTACAGTTGGTGGACAACTCTGTAGTTTGGTGTTCTCCCTTGTTTTTCCTTAGTTTGGCATAATTCTGGGGCTGATTTGTAGTCATTTATAGTAGCCCATTATCTTAGATTTTGCATTGATATACGGTCATTATGGGTGGTTTTTCAAATGATATTGCTATTTTCAATATTAAAAAGCTTGATGGCACTAATTTTACCTATTGCAAGATGCAAGTATGGCAAGTATTAGTTCAAAAGAAGTAGGTTAGATTGTTGTAAGCCAAGAGTGTAAATCTTGAAATCATTGATTAGGATACTTGGGATGAGTTGGATGAGCTATGTAAATCCACTCTTATATTGTGATTGTCTAAACTTGTTTATTTTAATATTGTAGCAATTGAGGATAATGCTTCGTAATTATGGAAAAGACATGCAATCTTAATGACAAGCAAAGTCCTACTTAATAGATGTATCACTGAAACAACTCATGGACATGTGCATGAAGGAAGGGACTAGCGTGTCTACACATTTGAATGAGTTTCATTTGATTTTCAGTTAGTTGACTTTATAGGGCATTAAGTTCAAGGATAATCTCCCTCCATGTTCTTGCTTATGACACTTTCTAAGTCATGGGACACTTTTTGTATTGCCATGTGTGCTAATATGCCCAAGGATGGTTTGAAGCTTTAGGATGTTAAGGGTGCCTTACTCACAAAGGATATAAATAGAAAGAATGTAGATACAACCCATACTTCTCGGTCTTGTGGGAAGTCTCACTCATAAGGCATCGCTTACCCATCACTTACCTGCCATAGTGTTATAAGCATAGTCATATTCAACCGCACTGCCATTATTATCTTAGTACTTTATGTGGACAATATATTGATTCTTGAAAGAGCTCATGATGAGATGGATGAGCTTTACGAACTCAAGTCAAGAAGAGCTTGGAGATGAAGGACATGGGGTAGGCCTCATATATTCTTGGTATGTGCATCATGCATGATCACTCTAAGAAGCTCCTTTACTTGTCACAAAAGGAATACATGCAGAAGGTCCTTGAGTGCTTCCATATGCAAGATGTAAATCCTATTGACTATCTTCTACCTTCCCATGTGAATGTCAGTCAAGAAGATTATCCCTAGTTAGATGAGCAAAAGACAAAGGTGGCCAAGTTCCCTTATGCATCTGCAATGTGCAGTTTGATGTATGCCATGATCACCACTCACCATGACATAGCATTTTCAATGGGAATTATGGCATCTATATGGTTGCACCTATCCAACGACATTGGAATGCCGTGAAGGGTATCATGATGTACGTGAAAGGAACTACAGATATGTGCATTTGCTATGGTGGCCAGGATGCTATAGTCATAAGTTACATTGACTCTAACTATTCAAGGGATGTAGATAGTAGGAAGTCTATCTTTGGTTATGTCCTCACCTTTGCTAGAGGTGTTGTTTCTTAGATGTCCACAATATAGAAATGTGTGGCCTTATTGAATATTGAGGCAGAGTGTATTGCAACTATTATGGCTTACAAGAAGGCCCTATGGTTAGGCCATTTGGTAGATAACCTTGGGATTGCTATTACTCCTACACTACATTTGGATTCTATGAGTACTATTTAGTTGGCTAAGAATGTCATCTTCCATGCAAAGACAAAGCACATTGAGGTGCACTATCACTACATCAGGGAGGTGTTTGAGGACAAGTCTATTGAGCTTGTCAAGTTCTCGTGATTGATGAGAATCTTATAGATCTACTCACTAAAAATCTCTCAGTGGAAGACTTTTCTTTCCTTAGGAAGGTTATAAATGTGTAGGGAATGAATATATTTTGTGCTTCTTTCGAGTACATTATTAGTAGTCAAAGTAATGCAAATGCAATTATTTTATTAATTTACTAGTAGAATTCATTTGGTGCTTTGTTTAGATCCCTTATAGACTCTTTAGATATATAAGTTAGCTAGCAAAGATTTAGGTATAAGGTTTAGCAAATGTTTAGATCATCATAGACTCTCTTTGGATATATAAGGTAGCTAACAAAGGTTTATTCAATGTTTAACTGGGAAATTTAAGGTGGGACTATAATTTTTATAAAACTTTATTTTCTTTCTATTCCATAGGAGCATACCCAATCTTTTGCTCTAATATTTGCATACACATTTTGGGATGTCCTGAAGAAAAGAGGTCATTTTCCTCCATTACAACCATAAAAAACCCATGTTTGCTCATAAAAATAGATCAAAACAGTGGGTTGCCCTGTTTATGACTGGTTATTTCAGCCCATAACAGTCCATAAGTCTTCCATATCCTCACCCTTTGCTTGCCCCAAAGTCACTCAAGTACTTGGGTACAAGTCGGGCTTCATTGGACCAAGAATAAGGTAAACAAAATGAGAGAAGTCATGCATAAGAGCAGGCTGAATACTCTTCTCTCAGATTTCTCTCTTTTATAGACAGTTTCAGCATGCATTTTCGTCAGACCAAAGAGGCAGAGAAGTGGAGCTCTCACCATGTTTACATCTTCAGTAGTTGGGAATGTTAATCTTCAGTTTGCATGCTCCATTTCATGCATCTCAGCTCCAGCTTTCTTCCAGTTTCCCTCAGACAGTGCAGCCCGCATCTTGCGCCGAAAAATGCGGGTTGCTCTCTGCTCAGTCCCTGGTCACTTCTTGACCAGCCTAGGTCACTTGCTGGCCACGTAAGTCAGTTACTTCTGGTCCTATGTGGACCTAGTGGACTTTTGACAGTTTTTTGCATTATTTTTGGGTTCTGACCATATTTTTGTACCTAAATTAATGTGATTTATCTAGGAGACTATCAGTTACTTCCAAATGTCCAAGTTATAGGTTCCCATAGACTTATTTTTCATAAATGTACATGGTATAACTGCAAATTATATGCTAAATACAAAAGAACTTGTATAACTAAGGTGGTTTTTGAATAACAATGCCTGAATTTTGTATGCAAATATCTCATAAAACGTCCAGTGAAACTCTTCTTGTGTTCATAAGAATCCCATGATTTATATCATAAACAGTAAAGTCTTTAACATTCATTTTTCTCATGAACTTCACATCCTTTGATTGGAACATCATCAAGGAAAGGAAGAGTCAATTGAGGAATATAATCGCTCAATACTTTATGCATGGCATTCATCATGTGAGCTACTGAATTCGTAGCCCCTTGAGGTAGAGTACACATGCGGACTAGGCCAAGAGGCGTCTCCATTGTAGTAATGTCCCGGCTTTCCAAAGCAAGCTGAAATGGGTCGTAGCCTGAATATAAGTCTCCCATGGAATAGATTGCCCTACTTGCAAAAGCTTCAGGAAACTCATCCACAATTGGTCCTGATCTAACATTTCTAATAGTGACTTTATTGACGGGTTGTAAATCTTGAATGAATCGTAAAGATCCATTCTTCTTTGGTACGGTAAACCATCGATTGGAATATGGAGCTGAAGATGACTCCAATATTCGCATTTTTATCTTTTCATTTAAAAGTTCCAATAACTTAGGCAAATGAGCCCTTGGAACCGGAATTGGTTTAAGATTCCAAGGCATATATGGGACCGTAAAAATTACCATTGGTTCCACAATGCTTGGATCCCCACAGCCGATTTCAAGTGGCTGAAATGAAAAGGCTTTACAATGGTTCTTTAACATCTGCATGAAGATTTGTTTTTCAAGGCAAGAGGAAAGAGTCTTCACCAATTTTCAGCTTTTGTAGACTTTCAGCTGTAAATTGGTGGCCAATATCTTTAGCATCACGAAGGCTTGGTTGTTTGGATACCCTTTCTGCCAATCCTTCGCTTTCAGGTGGTAGAGGAGTAGCTACCGGCTTGCCCTTCTTATCAATTGTTTTATATTTTGTTTCTAATCTTACTTCATCCTTGTTTGGCTGTCCAAAAGCTTCATAATCTGCAAATTCTTGAATTATGTCATACATATCCAATGTACATACCTGTATGGACTGATTTTAAGCTTGATTTTCTGCATGAACTGCTGTATAAATTTCAGCCATTGTATCATTATAATTCAGCCCATAAAATAGTCCTGAAATTTCTTCTTCATTAGGTAAAACATGAATTTGCTTTAGCTCTTGCTCCATATGACTCAAATACTTTCTTTCAGCCCTATTTATGGTTGAAAACTGTTTATAACAGCCCACTTCATTGGCTGAAAAAACCTGCAAATCAACTTTTGGCCTTGCCTCCTTCATATGTGGAGGCAATTTTTTGTGACATGATGCATTGCCATAGCCTCCACTTTTAGCAATGCTACCTAAAAACCCTTAAATTCTCGAGCATTAGGAGGAACAGGATGATCTCTCAATCGATCCCTATTTCGATGGTGATTAACACAGACAGTTAGGAATTGAACAACTTTATCATTATCCTTGCTTCTTATCCGAGCATATGATGAACCATCATCAAGAGCCTTTGTCTCTAAACGAGACTCAGAAATAAATGGTTGTCCAAGAATGATTGGATAACTGTAGGAATCTTGAACAAAGAAATGAAATTCATCTTTTACATTACCAATAGTAACTTGTACATAAGGACATGCTGCATAAAGATCGCCAGAAGAGTTATTGGCTACCTTCATGCGCCACCCTGGGTCCACATCAATTGGCCATCCACCATTCTCATAGAGACTTCTTGACATAACACTAATTTCTGAACCATGGTCTATAAGGGCAAGGCATGGAGTTTCTTTCTCACCGATTTTAACAATAGTTTCAGTAGTCGCCCTTGCCCAATGGGTACAGGAATAGTGACTACTTGGAATAAAGTGAGTTTCACTTTCTTCCTGCATGTTGTTAAGAAAAGTATCTTTCTTATGCATGGGCTGCACTTTAGATTGAGAAGTTTCCACCATTATGGCTTCTTCAGCTTCTGCTTCATAAATGTCTTCATCTTTGGCTTCTATGGCCGCAATCAATTCTTTGATTGCCTCTAATCGAATCCCTTGAGTTTTCAACTTCTCTTTATCCTGCAAATACACATGAAGTACTTGCAAAAAAGCATGTACAGATTCTTCAGTTTCCTCACCAACATATTATCTTTTTCATTTAATTACATCAATTATTACATCACGAAATCCTCGTTTTGCAATACCGAGAATCTCACCTAATGTAAATTCAATTCTACTTCAAAGAATTCTTTCTTCTAGGATCCATTTAAGATCCGTTGCGGTCTCTATGTCAGACTGCAACTTGTAACTGGGATGTTTGCTTTTTCTTTTTCCTTCTATCTTCTTTGCTTGAGGGGCATCTCCCATGTCAAATTCTGGTGGCAGCGGATTTTCAGCAGCCTTCTGTTGATCTGGTTTACTTCTTGTTATACGTTTAGTCGGTCCTGAAGAGGAAGGATCGGCAACATCTTTATCTCTTCTTCTCTTTTCTTCTATCATGGCTTCTTGATTATTAATTTTAGCTAGCCGCGAAAAAGCTGAAAATGAATCCACAGGCTCGGACCATCCAGTTCTCCCTCGAATGCATTGACTGGTAGTGGTTAAATCATCCTTAGTTGCCTTGCGTTACTCCATGCGTTCCAAGGCCTGCGTCCACACTTTAGATTTTGCATTAGTTTTACATGCTTTAACAATTTCATTAGTTGGCTCAATTTGCAATCCATAAGTTGCAGCATCAACAACTGCATTAGCTATTCTTGTTGCCAAATCCTCCAATCTTTTCTTCATGCCGCCGTTACCGAAGTTTGGCTCAAGAGGAAGCCCGGTTTCGGTTGCATGAATTTTACCATCCTTCTAATAGACTAATTTTTGTGCTTCAGCTTCACGGAATGCTCCGCACTCCCTCTTGTCTTGTTGAAGGCTATCACACCAAATGCAGCGTCTTTTAAAGCCTTCTCGTGCAGGTCTTTGGGTGGTTGACCGACCCCTTTCTTCTACTTTAACATCAAGCCTTTCTACTTTAGAATTAATTTCTGTTAAATTAAGATGGAGATCCCGCATACTTTTAATTAATTCATCCATAACATCCTTCTTTGGAGAAGGAACATCAGAATTTCTTGATTGCTCGGCCATCGAGACAAGAGGTCGAGAAGCTGGAACAAGCTCCTTCAAAGAATCAGTTGTTACAGGGGTTGTTCTCCATCTTAGGCGCAATTGCTCTCTTCGAGCTATCATATTAACTGCTTCAGTGACATCACTCCAAGCAGTCTTCAATCCCGACTCAGAGTCAGGGTCTTTAAGTCGGTCAGTCAATTTCTTCTGAAGAGAAGAATCTGCAGCTTTTAAAAATAATTCAATCTTTTGACTTTCCATACCTTGTTGGTCATCGGATCTAGTTGGGCAAATTTGCTTTTGAATTCTCGATGAAGAGCAGTAGCAGTTAGACCCTTATTGGGCCTTTCGACCCATTCGGTGAAGATTTTCTTTGTCATAAGGCCAGAATCTTCAAGGAAAAATTCTTCTCGAAGAGCCTTCTTGAACACAGTCCATCCTGCATCTTTTTGGGAGAGACCATGAATTCGGTCCTGGAGACCATGCACAGCGAGGCGGGCAAAGTAACGGCTCCAGGCATGTTGAGGAACTCCAAACAAGACCATCTTGTCAGTGTAGAGGCGGATAAAAGAGGTCACATTTTGCCCATTAAATTGCTTGAGCTCATGCCCAACTTCTTCTAAGGCCTTAATGGCAGCAGCATCAATCCACTCTTCTTCTTGTCTCCGTTGTTGTTGCAATTGCAACTGCTGCTGAAATTGCAGTTGTTATTGTTGGCTCTCTTGCATTAGACGAACCAACTGTTGCAAAGCATCTCCTTCCGAGCTTGATGATTCTCCCATTGGACTTCTTCCGCAGTGGACCTTCACGTCGGGTTCACCACTGTCGTCGCGTTAAGAGTTGAATGTCTACCACCGGGGCTTTTAGTGCAGAAGAAGAGTGTAGGATTCAAGATTCAGAAAGGAAAGATGGATTGGGTTTTAATAAGATTCGGGGTTTAGAAATGATTTAGGTACGGAAGAGGAATTCAAGCCTTCTCACTTTGTACATAGCATACATGAACAGAAGGAATAAGACTAACTTGATTACATCAAATGCTTCAGGATACATACATCATTTATAAAGGATATTTTCAGATTTCCAATTCATTTATGAATGTCAAATGCAAGCTCTAATGGCATTTATTTCATGTACATAGATAGATTTCAATCCTTTGGGTCAAGTATATTGTTGATAGAATCAAATGCATCCAAGATTTGGGCCAAAGATACATGAAATGAATGGGAAAAGTATAATTTTAGCTTCAGCCCTGTTTTAAAACAGAAAATTCCAGCCCATAATCAAGTTCAAAATGAGTGCATAAACTCAAGAAGAAGCACTTTTGATCATCTATGAACAATGTCCTGAAGAAAAGAGGTCATTTTCCTTGATTACAACCATAAAAAACCCATGTTTGCTCATAAAAATAGATCAAAACAGTGGGCTGCCCTGTTTATGCCTGGTTATTTCAGCCCATAACAGTCCATACGTCTTCTATATCCTCACCCTTTGCTTGCCTCAAAGTCACTCAAGTACTTGGGTACAAGTCGGGCTTCATTGGACCAAGAATAAGGTAAACAAAATGAGAGAAGTCGTGCATAAGAGCAGGCTGAATACTCTTCTCTCAGATTTCCCCTCTTTTATAGACAGTTTCAGCATGCATTTTCGTCAAACCAAAGAGGCAGAGAAGTGGAGCTCTCACCATGTTTACATCTTCAGTAGTTGGTCTTGTTAATCTTCAGTTTGCATGCTCCATTTCATGCAACTCAGCTCCAGATTTCTTCCAGTTTCCCTCAGATAGTGCAGCCCGCATTTTGCGCCGAAAAACGCAGGCTGCTCTCTGCTCAGTCCCTGGTCACTTTTTGACCAGCCTAGGTCACTTGCTAGCTCCTAAGTCAGTTACTTCTGGTCCTATGTGGACCTAGTGGACTTTTGACAGTTTTTGGCATTATTTTTGGGTTCTGACCATATTTTTGTACCTGAATCAATGTGATTTATCCAGCAGACTGTCAATTACTTCCAGATGTCCAAGTTATAGGTTCCCATAGACTTATTTTTCATAAATGTAAATGGTATAACTGTAAATTATATGCTAAATACAAAAGAACTTGTATAACTAAGGTGGTTTTTGAATAACAATGCCTGAATTTTGTATGCAAATATCTCATATAACTTCCAGTGAAACTCTTCTTATGTTCATAAGAATCCCATGATTTATATCATAAACAATAAACTCTTTTGACACCGTAATATAGTTAACATAATATTTTATTAATAATTAGTATATTATTAGTTAATTAAAATATTATTTTTATAATATAACTTTAATAAATGTATCACATTAATATATATTATATATTATGTTATATAAGTTATAATTGAGTTATATTATACACACCCATATATTATATATTATATTTATTACCTATTACATATTATAATAATCAAAGTATTATATAATATGTTATATATTATAATAGTTGTATTATATAATCATTATAATATATATGGGTACATAATGTGTTGGTATGTATTGGACTTTGCTTATAGTCAGGGCGACTTGTTAATTACCACATTTTGTGGGATAGAAGGGCTTCCCTTGGGACATTAATTAATATCCCCACTATCACAAAAATGTTTACTAAATTAATATGTTAATACAGTCATTGATCATCTATATATATATATATATATATAATATATATATATATACCAAAAAGTTACTATGAACAATGAAACATCGAGAGACTCTAAATGGGCAAAGCACCTAGTATCATGTTATGAAAAAAGATAAACAAGGGTTGAGTAAACTGATGGTGGGCATCGTTGAAATGCTTTGATGAATGGGAAGTTTGCATTCGGAGGTCAATTATAAACTGAGTAATGCAGTGCCGTATCGAGATGATGGGTTTCGCGATAATAACTTGAGAACGAAGTGAAGCACAGAACATGATGTATGGAAGGTTCTATATAGAGCACGGGAGCGACAGGTATAATCATAATCCTCAAATCGCGCTCTCTCTCTCTCTCTCTCTCTCTCTCTCTCTCTCTCTCTCTCTCTCTCGCGGCCGGGGCAACAGATGGAGCGGCGATCATGGTCAGGGCTGCCTCGCACGGTCACTAGGGCACAGGCGCAAGAGTTGGAGCGGCTGAGGGTGAAGAACAGGGAGCTAGAAAAGAGCGTAGAGAACCTGGAGGGGAGGCTGAGAGCCAGGGAGGCGGAGGCGGAGGGCGAGAGGCGAGAGCTGAGGGAGAAGATATGGGCCCTGGACGAGGCGATGCGCGAGGCCGAGCGCAAGCACGCCGAGGCTGAGCGCGGCCTCGAGGCCGAGTTCAGCAAGGTCATGGACGAGATACGTCGCCGACTGGAGGAGGCCAACAAGGCCCGCGCCGAGGGCCTCTCGCAGCTACAGCACCAGCTCCAGGAGAAGCGCCGTCTCCTCGCCCGCCTCCGCGACGATGCCCGTTCTGCCATGGCCAACTTGTTGCAGGCTGCTTCTGCTTCTGCCCCTTCCTCTCAACCCTAACTCCATGCTGCTGCCTGCTCATCCTCCCCCTCAGGCCTGATTCATCAATTCATTACTCACTTTTACAGACTATCCTCTTTACATCAACACTAACTACATGTGTTCAAATAATTTAACACACCCTATGGAGAATGAATAATTCGGACTATTATACCCTACGGAGAATGAATAATTCGGTCATAACTTTATCTCCCTATCTTCCTTTATTGCAAGTTTCTATATAAGCATTGACGCATCAGGGCTTGTTTCTAAAGCTTGAAATAGACATCGGTACAATCATATAGGAATTCTTTTAGACAACATTTGGTTCAAATGCTATTGTCTAATCAAATAACATTCGTTGCCATACATCATTGATACAAGGCCATTGCAAGTGCAATCTCAAGTGTCTCTCATTGAGGATTGAACTCCACATGTGCCATAAGGCAACTACGAATGCTCCACACAGTCATGGTCAACTTGAGTGCTCTGAAATTGCTACATTAAGATGATGCAATCAAGCTCCTTATCTATTACAACAAGATTGATTCTCAAACCCTTGCACATACAATATTTGTTGTATATGATCCACTTGGAGCTAGGATAATTACTTGGCATTCCATGTGATCCACATGGAGTTAGGACAGCTTTGTACCTTGGGGTTTATTTGGTGGAGAAAAACAGAGAAAAAAACACAAAATGAGCATGACTCTATCCTAGATGCCAAGGAGATTGAACCTAAGTGGTTTGAGCATGTTGGTGAGTACATGGGTGAGTTGTGGCACTCCCTCAAGAAAAAACCCGTGGTACTATGTAGAACAATGATGTCACCTCACCAATAAGTATAAGAAGGTAAATATATAATTATGTAGACATCAAGTGTGAAATCAAATGGACCTCTTGTACCTCATGAATAGATTGAGCGCATCATAAGCTTTTATTGACCATGACTTGGTAGACCCAGTGTATAATGGCAAGTCTACCCTTACAAACTATTCCATTAGGAACTTGACACAAATAACACCATGGAGATACCTTTGAGGAGTTGGCCTAACATTTGGGACTATGAAGACAAACAGACTCTCCTTTGAGGACATGATTGCCCCCTCATATTCAAAGCATTCATTAACAAAGATACAACTATCCACCCAAGACTTGCATATGAGCAACATCAACATCCTAAAAGACAAGATTCCAAAATTCCAAGACCAAAGAAAGAATCCTCGAGGATATACTCACAAGGGGATATGCATAGGGAAGAGTTAGTGTCCGCACACCTATAGCTTCACTCAACCTTCAAAACATAAGGGATATACTCACAAGGGAACATGCACAGGGGAGAGTTAGTGACCCCACACCTATCGCTTCACTCAACCTTCAAAACACAAACTTTACCTCCTATTGGTGAGCAGAATCTTCCACTCTTGAACGCAAACTTGGTCATCCTCAAGAATATGCTCACTAGGGAATACCCACAAGGAAGACTCAGGTGACCCCACACATGTAGTTTAACCAAACCTTCAAAGCACGAACTTTACCTCTTACCAGTAAGTAGGATCTTCCATTTTGGAATGCAAACTTAGTCTCTTAAAGAATATTGTGATGACTTTCTTTCCTCTCCTAAACCGGTTCTGTGCACTTGATGTTGACCCCACACATGTAGTTTAACCAAACCTTCAAAGCACGAACTTTACCTCTTACCGGTAAGGAAGGCTCAGGTGACCCCACACATGTAGTTTAACCAAACCTTCAAAGCACGAACTTTACCTCTTACCGGTAAGTAGGATCTTCCATTTTGGAATGCAAACTTAGTCTCTTAAGCAATATTATGACGATTTTCTTTCCTCTCCTAAACCGATTCTGTGCACTTGATGTTGATTTGGGACATGTGCTCATGTAGTAGGTAATATAGTGTGTCTCTTCGCCTTCACATCATCATTTTCTTCTCTTCCTTCTTGTTATCCAAAATAGCCCCTTTAAACCAAGCAAAGTCATACGAGAGCCATACCTACGTTCTCCTCAATAAGCCCACTATGTCCACCTCTACATAAGCTACTTCTTCCTTCAATACAACCCCCAATATTAGAAAATCTTCCTCTCAAATATCTCTCATATAGTCATGCTCATAATCTCTTCCATAGAGAATAATAAACCATAGGTAATCACCATATTCCCCAAAACATAGGCATGAGGCTTTTAGCTTTCATGCTCCACAGGTAGACATCATGATGTGTAATATCCCCATCCTCTGCACATGAATGAAGGCTGGGGGGAGTTAATTTTCAAAGGGATTCTTTTGAAAGAATTTTAAAAATACTTACCATAGTATTTGCCTATAATCGAGAAAATCTACCCACCATCTGCCTTAGAAGCCTCAATGTCTCCCGCCATTACATGAACTAATTGTCATTAGCTTCCTCAATGTCATCATAAACTCGATTATCATCATATGCATGACCTGATTTCCCAACATAACTTATCCTCATATTTCCTCATCATCATCAACAAAATAATCATCCTTATGTGGGCTGATTATTGACACCTCCTCATTGAACATTGTTGATAATAACAAGAGAGAGCACAAGAAATAATGATAAGAGGGGGAGCTTCTATAAGCCTTGGAAGGTAAAGGAAATAATGATAAGAGGGTGAGCCTCTTATAAGGCCATATAAGCCTTAAAAGTTGATGAGAAAGGCTTTAAGGCTCCTTCTCAAGAGTGCTCAAATTTGAAGGATACCCTTGTTTTTTAATTAACAAGGAAGAAAATTATACCATCATTTTAAGAGGAAGGGTCAAAGTACTTATGCATTTTCTTTAAATACATCTCATATTTATGTCCTCCTTAGCAAGAAAGTAAACTTTAATAATAACTTTAAATTAAAGAGTCAAAATTAACATAGCTTTTTCTTCAATGTTATAATTCAAAAGCAAAAACACAAAGATTGCCAAGTTACAAGATATGAATCGTGATAATTAGGCAAAATAACTATATTAATAATGCCATTACAAAGGATGCAAGTGTGGAGGTATTCTATCTTTCATTTTATTCCATATAAAAAAAAATCAGTGCCAATTTACTTCATCCAAGTTGTTGGGTATTGACAAAGAAAAAAACATAAGTATGCCAAGTGTAGATAAACACTACAAGATATAGGCCTTATACCGACGTTTAAAGCGACAAAAATACAAACAACTAAATTTGCCCCCGTCGTCGCAAAAAGCGTCGTGATTAACGATGCCATAGAAACATCGGTATTGGCGTCGCTATTAGCGTCGCTATTGGCATCACTATCAGCGTCGCATTTGCGATGCCAATAGCGACGCTAATACCAACATTTTGCGACGCGCATAGCGACGGAAATAGCGACGCGAGCAGTAAAATTTGCAACGCTAATAGTGATGGTAACAGGGATTAAAAAAATTTTGTGGCACGGCAGATATAGCACTGTGTGCTTTATGAGAGCCATACAAAATAGTTTCTGCACTACTGTGTACAAAGCACTTGCAAGCAAAAAGATTGTATACTGAAATCTTAAAACTGATACATAAATACATGATCGCATAAAAAGTGATTGGTACAATCATGAAAGGATATCACTAATACATAGAAAATGTCTACATAGATCAGGCGACTCAAAAATAAAGGTGTGTGAGATTCAGGGATCCAAGGGCGAGCTACAAATCCTCGTTCCCCGAAAGCTCGTCCCGCCGCAAAGGAGCATCGAGCGGACTCTGTAGAAAAAGAAACAACACATCAATCCACCATACAATAATGCATTCAAATATCTCATGGTAACTACGAACAAGAAAGATGAGTGACTTACAGGGCCGCCGCGTCTATACAATCGGTCGATCAATGCATTGAGACTGTGCCTCTCTGCATATCGAGTCTCAAGGCCGATCGGATTGCGATTTGTAA
The DNA here is from genome assembly GCF_053477565.2 of Lygodium microphyllum. Taxonomy (NCBI): domain Eukaryota; kingdom Viridiplantae; phylum Streptophyta; class Polypodiopsida; order Schizaeales; family Lygodiaceae; genus Lygodium; species Lygodium microphyllum. The sequence goes on along the minus strand of NC_141163.1, from coordinate 35,282,642 downwards.
TGGAGTGCTACAAAGAAAACAAAATGCTAACTATTAGAAACATGATTGTCAGTACAAAGAATATTTCAAAAAAAAAAAAAAAGCAAAGCAAAAGAAAAACTTACAAAGTACTCCAAATATGTCCTGTGGCCGCCACTCCCAAGATGATGGACCACTCTGGCCTCGAGTCGTGCCCTCGCCGCCTCGCGTTGCTGACTCCAACGTCCTGGAGAATCTGTAGCCTCCTCACTTAGTCGGTGCCAGTCGTCTGCATCTAACCACTCGGGCTTTGCAGCCCCACTCTTGATTGCCTTGCGTGCGTCGAATCATCTATGTGACATGTATACACACATGCAATCCATCATCCAGCCCGTAGAGAATCTATCTACTGCGACTAGCACCGGAAACTCGTCGTGCAAGTATGCTACTATGTAGTCCTTGCTCCCCTCCAGTATGTTCTTCCAATGATCCAAGACATTGTGCCAAAGAACTTGTTGGCACAACTCTCTCATGCAAGCCATCACCCTCCTCCCCTCATCATTCATGATGATGGCTCCTGACCTACTATCGACCAGATATCCATAACCCCTAGGAGTATGTCTAAGATGGGTCCTCTCCCATCTGCATCCATGCTCCTGGGCATATCCAGGAGACCCCTCTACATCTGGTGTACCGACGGGGATAATCTCTCTCGGAGTGGCACCCAAAGGGGTACCACCTGCTGACGGCTGCGCAAAAGCCGAAGTAACTGGAGTAGACGTCCCCACATGTGTGACAAATCCTGGAGGTGATGTAGCTCCAGCTGAACGACAAGACAGAGACACCACATTCGTGTCTCCACAGCAGCATCCCCCTGATCCCGATGCACTCCCTCCCTCTGGCCCAAGTCGTGAGCGTTGAGATCGTCTGCTCGAAGCCAAAGCATCCAATCCCGCTGAAGCAGATCTAGCAGAGCGCCCTGACGAAGAACGAGACAGCTCCTGGTCTACCATCTCTCTGAATCTCGCGAGCTGGTCTAGAGACATGCGTGCGAAGATGTCCTGCAACTTCTCATCACTCATCCCTCGACTCATCCTGAAAATGTCACCTGCACAGATAAAAAATGATGTTAGAATAATCAATTTAAATCATACAAAGCATAGTAATATAAATCATTTTAAAAAAATCTCGCTTAAAATGCATATCTTATGTACCTTTATAAGAGATTCGTCAACGAATTGAGTAAGTGGATGCTCCAAGTATGAAGTATCCTATGGTCCCATGTTAATCTCCTGACACAACTCCGCATACACTGGAAGGTCGATAGACATGTCACCACAAAATAATGAGTCCGCCTCGTTCTCAAAAAATTCTTGGACTCTTATATTTCCATCATTGTTAGCTGATGCTGGCTCCAAGCTTTCGACGGCCTCCACCCCTTTGCATATTATCTTCATCTATGCTTGGAACATCGCTTTGATCATATACGCTCGCACTTCGGGGAGTTGAAGGTATAACATACCACCATCGAGGTTGTCGGGGGTTTGGATAGAAGATTACCTGTTCACAAACACGTACAAGAGAGTTCAAACCATTGTGACATAAACCATGTCGTAATACAATTAGCAAGCAAATGATTCCATGCACCTGTTCACAATGGGCCGGCAATACAAAGGTGTCGCGCAAATCCATCCATTTTTTTTCGGAATCTATTTCGAGAAATCCAGATGGACCTCATCGAACTGTTGCTCCAGCTCCTCCAAGTACCACTTTGAACCACTGCACATCGAATAGTATCATGGAGAAGCTACGGTAATCCACCATAATAATACTTTGCAAGTTCCCAAAATACTCCATCTCATCCATAACCACGTTTGGATCCATTGCTCATCGCCGGCTCTCTTGCTCGAACCTTGCCATGACACCACAGTCCATTGTGGAGCGCATTTTGTCAATACACTCCACGCGAAAATGCCGTCCGCGCGACCACGTTGCACTATATATTTTGTACTGTACATTGAAATAATAAAAGTAGATGTTGCATATAAAATTTAGATATGACAGATTCTAAACCCCTCATCACCTTTGGACTACATCCCCTCGAGAATTCCCACTCCTCCATTAAGACCTCTGTCCCTTCGCGAGATGCTGCGGTCAAGGCTCCATGCAACCATCGCGTTGACATAAACCACGGCATCTCCTCCACGCCTTCGGGATATCGAATCGGTCAATGACGCGTACTACGTCGGAATTCAGCTCGCGCTTCCTCTCGATCTTGCCTTGCAATCTGGTACTTGGCGAGCCACGTCTCCATGGAGGCATGGTGCAATATACAAAAGCGATTCACCTTCTCTTCCATTGAGGCCTCCATTCTTTTTTCTATCCCATTTCCAACCACCACATCTCCAGTCAATCTATCATCGTCCTTCAGCGACCATAGCATTTCATTGTGTAGCCATTGTGAAATATGCACTAACGCCTCTGACACCAACCAACCTTCGGCCATGCTACCTTCTGGCTGAGCTCGTTGTCGCACAAAGCCTTTCAGGGTTTTCATAAAGCGCTCCAGGAAGAACATCCATCGCGTATGGACAGGTCCAGAAATCTCCACTTTGTCCACAAGATGCACAAGAAGGTGGATTTGTATCGTGAGCATGCTAGTGGGCAAGTATTTCTCAAAGAGACAGACCGCCTCCACTACTCCCCACCTCGTGGATTCAATAGAGGATGTCTTAATCTCTTTCTGTGAGATCCATTGCACCAAATTCGACAACTTGTAAATGGCCCCACGAATTTTTGGAGTAAGGCATCCTGCGATCGCAATCGGTAGTACAAACTGCCACAAATGAGAAAGCATTATGAATAATGGCCACATTTCAAATAGCAAAATGCCCACGCTAATTACAATCTATTTGTAGCACAAACCTGACATATCTTATGCCAATCATGGGATTTTAGCCCCGATAATTGGTCGTCTTTAGAAAATGCGGACCTGAGAGAATGCATCATACCCGTCAGAGTGCGGATAGACTTGATTACTTGCTTCACAATGCGCTCTTCTTTAGTGGAAAAAACCCAAGGAGCACGTGGAAGCTGCACACAACCATCAGCACTCGACTGCGGCCAAAGCACCTCCATCTTACCTACCTCCTTCCAATACATTCGTGTCCCTATAGTGTCTCTCTTTCCTGTGATGTGGTCCCATAGCAAGCTGCCCACATTCTTGAAAATATGCATGGGATCCAACAAGTGGTTGACTTGTAAGTGGGTCCAATATGGCAACTCGTAGAAAACTGAGAACTGTCGCATTCCATTTGGATGTGATTCCACCAAATGGATTCCGCGTGGACCATTTTCAGCTCGTACTAGCTTGCGGCGTTCATACGTGTTGGAGGTTGTCCAAGGAAACCTTCCCTGAGTTCATGATCCTCCGGTAAGAAAGCAGCGTGTCCTTGATATACCATCTTCTTCATGGTTCGTGACCTTCGGGAGTCTAACTGTGGCCCGCACAATGGACATGCATGATAACCTGAGGTAACCAGACCTGTTCCAACACCACAACGTAGTGAATACTTGATTGAGTGAGATAAAATATAGATATTAACAACGAGAACGGAGGCCTGCTCACCTAAGCACTCTCCCAATCCTGAAAAGTCATGCATCGTCCACATGAGAATGGCTCGAATATTGGCTGACCGCAAACCATCGTGCCTGCTCATATCTTGTACAATGACCCCCTCCTCCCACAAAATCTTAAGCTCATCGACTAATGGACGAAGATACACGTCCATATTTTTTACTTTGTAGTGGCCTGGGACGAGTAAGCTAAGGATGAGATGTCCTTTCTTCGTAGAAAGCCATGGAGGGACGTTGTAGTTGACAAGGACTATAGGCCACACACTGTAACAAGTTGAGCGCAGACCGAATGGGTTCACGCTATCCATTGCGAGATCGAGCCGAAGATTCCTTGGCTCTCGCGCAAAGCTTGGGAAGGTAGAGTCAATGTGGCTCCATGCGCGCGAATTCGCTGATATTCGTTGAACTCCATCCGTGGACCTATTCTGTGCATGCCACGTTGTCAAGCTCGCCATGCCGGATGTATACGAAACATGTGATTTATGCGGGGGATGAGCGGAAAGTGTTTGAGAACTTTTTGAGGGATGGTTTGCCCTTGCAAGTCTTGTCGATACCTGTGAGCACCACACTTTGGACATGTCTCCATAGTCTCTTATTCTCCTCGAAACAGTATGCAATCGTTGATACATGCATGGATGTTATTGTAGTCCATGCCAAGCTTCCGTAAAACATATCGTGCATCATCACCAGACTCAGGCATGGTGTTTGCAGGTAGTAATATATGATATTTTAATAACTCAAAAAAAATCATAAAACACCTTGAAAAAGCACAAATGTTTGTAATAATAGTGTCAAAAAAAAAAAATCAATGAAGCCTATGTGCAAGGTACGTGAATAACTCGGTCACACTCATATCGCTCCACCTGTATTTTGCTTGCACACTTAAGAGTGCAAGCAGTGTCTTCAACCAAGATACTCAGCACCCATCATATAATGGTATGGATGCTTCCTCTCTAAGTGGATTAGAAGTCTCGACATCCATGGGAATCAATGCATCGATCATTGCCTCCATCTCAGGCTCCAAGATTGTAGGTAGGTTTGAAAGGTTGTCTGTCTCCTCTGGCATTGACGGTATAGATTGGCCTTGCGAGTGGTGGATTGGCTCCTGCACTCCATCCATTGCACGCCCATGAACTCTTCTAATTGGCCGCAAAGGGTGCACTCCCCCTTGGGACAAGACATCACCTCCCTGGATAGAAAATTTGCCAGCAAGACCCAATCTTATTGTATATGATAATCAATTAGCTTGCGAGTACAATGCATGATTGATATTAACTTCAAATTACCGTTTGCTAAAAATCCGCAATCGCCTGATCAATGATCTCAGATTGAAACTTGCCAAATCGTTGTACGAGTTCTATAGACAATCAACGTTTTCGTCTAATTGCCAACTTGCATTGGAGCAAGGACATGGGACACGCTGATTAAGATACGCCTCGCGATCTTGAACAATAAGACCTTCTTCATTTTCCATCTTGTCTATGTTACAACAAACAATTTAATGACTTGTAATACAATTTGGGAAAATGAGGCTCAAATGGATAGCTTTATGGAGATGTATGTCAAGTTGCAAGTTGACCATAAGCTCTTGCTTGAGAGGTTTTAGCCTCTGCAAGAGGTTGACAAGCAAATTTTGAAAAACATTGAGGTTGATATTGATGCATCCATGATGTTGAAATCTAAACTTCAAGATAGAAGAAATGCTTTACTGATTGATGTAAAAAATGCATGGGACATAGTAATTGAGAGATTTATTGATGTTATATCATTATTGTAGAAAAAAAAAGCATTGGTTCATAAGGTTCATGAGTTGAAGACTAAATGTTTGGACTTGACTAAAAGATTGGATAATGCCTTAGATGCTAAAAGGAAAAGTGATGAGTATGTTACTTCATCATTGCAACAAAAAGATTGGTGACAAGGATGCTATGATTAATGAAGTTCTTCACGAGGTGAACATAGAGTTGAAGGGGATGGAACACGATTCTTCTTTGGGATTTAGTGGTGATCAGTCAATTATTGAGGTGTCTTCTTGTATAGCCATTATACCTTATATACCTAGCTACGGTCTCTAGGTCATGTACTTTGAGTATCTTAGAGGGGCTCTACTAGGATTACTTATACAACTACACTAGAGGGCTTTGAGTATAAGTAATCCTAGTCAACAAAATTTATGAGCATCATTGAGGATCTCTTAGTCTAATAATAAATAAGTATCAACAAAAAGCATCTTAGTAATGTGGTTTTTTTGTCCTAGGTCCATGTATAAAAATTAATGCCATCTATGAAATTTATCAACTTTTATTGTAATGATTGGAAGACATCAAATGCAACAATGTAATACAAGATTACAATATCAAATCGTAAAAATGTTTGTGCCTGTGTGGGGGGGTGTGTGTGTACCATAGTTATAAAATTTGTTCCAATCAATTATACTCATAGTCATAACATTTGAAGAAAATATCCTATGCTCAATTTAAGGGATTCTTCTTCTATGGCAATACTTTTGGGCTCATTTTGATGAAGTACCATAATGACCATTAGCTAGGGGATCATTTTCTTTTAGTCCTTCCGTTGACTAGTTGGCATGATTACTAATTTTTTATGCCTATAACGTTAATACAAAAACAAGGAATTATGCATATCACAATTAGATCCCCTACTTGGACATTATGAAGGATATGACCAATTTTCAGCCATCTTAAAAAGTCACCAATGTATGTGGCCCATGGTAAAGCATATTGCATACCATTATCGATAAGTCTATTATCGTGCATCTTAAATCTCCTAATTAGACTTTATAAAGTGTATGACCAATTTTTAGCCCTCTTAAGGAGTCGATGTAATGGTACCCATAAAAAAAGCAAAGTGCATACCATTACCATAATCATGGATATGTTATCGTTCCAATATATACACACACAGGTGGACTACATCTTGAGTAGACAAAAGCTATCCATTTGAGTAGACATACATCTCCATAAAGCTATCCATTTGAGTATACATCTCTTTCTCTTTCTCTCCCTCTCTCATTTCCTCCCCCTCTCTCTCCCTCTCCCTCTCTTTCTCTCTCATTTCCTCTCCCTCTCACAATATATCCTAACACTCTCCAAAAGCAAAAGGGAGAGGGAGAGAGACAATGCACTCTCCCTCCCTCTCCCTCTCCCTCTCCCTCTCTTTCTCTTTCTCTCCCTCTCTCATTTCCTCCCCCTCCCTCTCCCTCTCCCTCTCTTTCTCTTTCTCTTTCTCCCTCTCTCTCTCTCTCTTTCTCTCCCTCCCTCTCCCTCTCCCTCTCTTTCTCTCTTATTTCCTCTCCCTCTCACAATATATCCTAACACTCTCCAAAAGCAAAAGGGAGAGGGATAGAGAGAATGCACTCTCCCTCCCTCTCCCTCTCCCTCTCCCTCTCTTTCTCTCCCTCTCTCATTTCCTCCCCCTCCCTCTTCCTCTCCCTCTTTTTCTCTTTCTCTTTCTCTTTCTCTTTCTCTTTCTCTCCCTCTCTCTCTCTCTTTCTCTCCCTCTCTCTCCCTCTCCCTCTCTTTCTCTCTCATTTCCTCTCCTAAACAAGCAAAAGAGAAAGTGATTTAAACCTTAAACAAGCAAAAGAAGGAGAGAGGGAGACTCACCGATGAGATATGGTGACTGTGGGGCGGCTCCACTTCGCGATGAAGGCTCCTCCTCTCCTTCGCGAACAACGGCGGCAACGGTGGCAAGTCTTCTTCCTCTCCTTTTCTCACGACGGTCGCTCTCTCCCTCTCTCTCGCTCTCAAAACACAAAACGCAAAAATGCGAAATAAAGCCGCGCTCGGTTTCGGCCTGTTTTTTTCCCTGTGGAGCGTCGCTATTTGCGTCGCACAAGCGACGAAAATAACGATGCAAATAGCGATGCCGCTACCCGCCGTCGCTACTTGCCGTCGCTATAAGCTTAAATCCTTGTAGTGAAATTCAAACAACTTCTTGTCTAGAAAACCCCTTTTGCATATGGTCGAGCTAGCTAATAATGTGACAACAATTTGCCACAATTTGAATAGGTTGGAGTACATTTGCTCCCATTCTATCTCCTCACCACATTGATTCCAAGCATCAATGAGTCCTAGAGATCAATAAGAAGAATATAAAGTTGTAACAAATCTAATCAATTGTAGCTCACATTGTTTTTGGTCAATAACACGCATTGGTCTTGGACCAAATTTAGTTATCAATTGATCTAGTAATTCCCTAGCTTGTCAATCATAAATCTCATCATCCCTATGATAGTTTTTAGGAGAGAAGTTTAGCAACATTGAAAAAGGAGAAATCACTGAAGCATGATTCCAAATTGGAGACAAGCCTCTCCACAAAGGATCTTCCTAAAATAATTGATTCATTTCAGCTTCCAGCAACATCATTTGTGAGAAGTGATGTGTATGACAAGATGTGATGGCGTTGCCTTCCTTCTTTTTTGATTAACATTGTTGGTCCTTGTTTGATTCAAAGGAGCCATGATGAGAGAAGTTCAAAGCCACTACCAAATTTTTTCATCTCATTGCAATATTTTTCTTTCAATAAATATATCAAAGCATACACATCTCTTCCTATAGTTGTTATGTTGACATTGTCATACTGAAACTTGACACTTAGTAGATGCACCTTCATTACTATATCTACCAATAAGTGAATAATGAATGGTAACTCAAACATTGCAACTATCTTGTAAATACTTGATATTTTCACTTTGAGTAAGCACATAAACTAGGTATTATCCTCACTGATTTATAAATACTTTCTAAGTTATAAAAACAAGAAAGACATTCAAACTAAAATACAACAAAGCACAACAAGTTACATAATATTACATTTCCATGACCTTTCCTCTAGATAGCCATCTTATGCCATGTATTTTAAGGACTTGATATTGTTGAGCAAAAAAGGCATCCATCAACTTGCCTAATTCTTCTCATGGAGAGATGAATCTCCTAACCATTTGCTAACTTTATTAGAAAATTTGTCTACATAATTAAATTTTCCATGGTTGTCACATGTTGCCAGAGCTTCTTTATGTCCCACACAATGTATGCCAAGGAGATTAGGCACCTAATCTTGCAATCTCAGTACAAAGAGACCTTTGATACCCCCACCATCGCTGAGGCACCATGAGATGCAAAGGTGATCAACATGTTAAGTGGGAGCTACATAGCTACTAGTACTTCCTTTATTCCTTTAAGAAGTATTTTTGCTTTTCCATTCTCTATTCCAATCAATTTTACAAATTTGGTTACACATTTACCCCTGCCCGCATTGGTTAGAGAGATATAAAATTGAATTTTTGAATATATTCTATCCATGCTTTCATCTAGTAAGATGGAGAACACCAAACTTACATTCACCTCTTTTTTTAGTTTTTCCCAATACAAAAAACATATAGCTTCAAGAAATTGTTTTCCACTTTTAGAGTTAATATACAATGAATATTCATTAGATAGTGGCATGTTAGGTGTTTTCATATGCAAATGAAATTTACATTCTTCCTCTCGAAAAAAAAAATCAGTAGTGAGTAGCTATATATAGAGGTTGGAGCTTAGCAAAACCCTAGATTTAGGGGATAGCTGTTGAGTGTCAAAAATCAGCTATGAAAGAATATTTAATTTTGTTTTGAAGAATATCTTCATTCTTGATACTTTAAATTTTAAAAATAATAGAATTATCTAGAATCTACCAATCATAATTACTACTAGGTACTTATTACAATGTATTTTTATGGAAGGGTAATTTTTTAATAATCCTTATTTTTCAAGTCTAAGAAAAACCTTATATTTCTTATTTAAAGCTTGGGTTTCTATTCGAAGGGTGTTTTTAAAGTGACCCTTATATTGACAAAAAGAAATGTATATTTCCCTTTAGACAAGAAGGATGTATGGGACATTATTACTAGTTTTAAGGGTCAATTTTCTGAAAACCCTATCTGAGAAAGCCTAGACCCCTTTGGAAGGGTACTGCAACCTTCAAATCCGAGTGCTACGTCTCAACCTTATTTGTTTTGGTTAAGCACGACTACTTCCCTCTCAATTGTTAGAATCTACTAGTAATAGCATGGAGAGTGCAAATGAGAGAGAGAGAGAGAGAGAGAGAGAGAGAGAGAGAGAGAGAGAGAGAGAGAGAGAGAGAGAGAGAGAGAGAGATCAACAAAGAAGGCTAACTCTAGTGCTATCAAATTAGAGTTGCTAGGCTGCCCACTACTTTCATGATGTTGCCTTATTACAACCTTGAGGTTGTTATCATTTCTCATGAAAGAGATAGTCGAGGTCTTAGTCTTATACCATTACATACTCTCCATTATATTCTTCATGCCTTGATGGAGAGTCAAGGGTTCAATCTACCCCTTGGGTTGACACTATTATCTTCCTTGGCTATCATTATCTTACTCTCTAAAGTACCCATGGTGGCTAGAGTGTTATCCTATTCTCAATCAAAAGCCCACCTTGCATACATCCATATCCTCATTATCATCCCACTATTTTCCCTCTTCCAAGAGGAGAGAGAGAGAGACAGAGAGAGAGAGAGAGTGTGTGTGTGTGTTTGTTAGAAGGTGAGGGAAGAGAGTTTCTCATTATCCACATGTTGAAGAAAGCAAGGTTGGCTCCATTAAGCTCCTCACAAGTGGGATACAAGCACAATCATGTCAAGCCACCTTCTACCCATTTGACAAGCTATCCTTGTGGAAAGTTGACACTATCAAGACATCACATGAGAGATCGAAGTGTGGATTGTTGACACTATCAAGACCATCAAAGACATCTCATGAGAGATTGAAGTGTGGAAGCAATAAATTGAAAATCATGTAATGGCACCCAAGGGGAGCCCCATTAGAGCTCCACAAGAAGTTGGAAGGGCAACTGAAGCTCCCCATCATGGACTAATGTCTTGGTGCCATCAAATTCAATAAATAATTTGATTATAATTAACGAGTTTTGAAGAGATGAATAGCTTAAGTTTTGATTGAAGTTTTCCTTCAAAGGAATAAATTGGCTTAGTATTAGGAAACGTTTCTTGAGAATAGTTGAGAATATGCTTGTGTGGTGCACCATGAGGGACTTTAAATCTTTGAAAAAAGGACCAATAAATTAAACCCAAAACAATGCACAAGTAGAGATTACCTTAAGAGGAACTACGGGGATATAGAAGTGAAACTATGAGATTATTTTACAACATTTATTCTCTCTTTGGATAAGAATAACTTGTGTATCACTTATAAGTAGTGATTGGACCCTAGCATAATCTTTCCTTTGAATAGCTTACCACCCAAACAAAGACTTGGTACATGAGAATATGCTCTTGAAACTTTCCCAAGAGGTAAAGTGGGTTAATGGCTAAAGAACATTTGTTCCTTGTGAGTAGAATTGAATTGCAATCAAGTCTTGAAAGTTATATAATGTGGCTAGGTGAGGATGTTATTCCTATAGGTAATCCTAAGATGTTGAGATAAGTTTTTAGAAGTTTCATCAAAGTGATATTCGTCAGCTACTCTAAAAGTGGGCCAAGAGATTTTGAAGGAAACCAAAAGACTTCAAGGACAAGAATAATAATCATGAAAGACTTAGTAACCTTAGGATGAGATAAGAAAGGGGATGGTCCTTGGATAAATTGCAATTATGATAGAGAATAAATAGTACATGATACAATACTATCTCCTCCTTTAGAAATAACGTCATGACTTTGTTATGTTGAATTGAGGATGCATAAGAGGACTTATTTTTAGTAAGAAGTTATGTTACTATATTTGGAATATGATTTTCTAGTTCAAATAGACTATTTGCCTTGCTTTTGATTTGTCGTCACTCTTGCGAGCACACTTACAAGACCCATGGACTGCTTATTGTTTCAAGTGTTTCAAGCTAAGAGCTATGGCTACCTCTCACATAGTCGTGCCCACTCTTCCACACACAAATGTAGTGAGCTTACCTTTAAATCCAATGGATTTGACTCCTCCCATGAATCCACCAGTAGCTCCATGATCCAAGATGCATTTTCAAACAAGCTCTATCTCCAAGCTCAAGCTTGAAGCTCCATAGCCATACGCACGAGAAAGGAGAAGAAAAGAAGATGATGATGAAGAGAGGAGAAGAAGAGCTTCTTCACAATCCCTCACACACACACACACACACACACACACACACACACACACACACACCCTTTCTCTTTCTCTCTCTCTCATATACAAGAATGAAGCAAGAAGCAAGAACAAGTTTGGCCACACATCAAGAATCGGCTTCTTCATTAACTTTTTGAATTTTATACATATCCTATCTTCTCCTTGGGCGGCCATCCTCTTTTTGATCCAGCCTCCATCCATTCCTCCACTCCTTTTCCTTTTGCTTTCCTATTAGCGTGACCTTAACATGTGCCTCGTATTCTTTACAACATGCAAAGGAGAGAGCGTGACGCTCTTTTACAAATAAATTGCAATGTGTTTGGTGGTATTTTTACAAAAATATTAAGGCATGCTTATTCTTGCGCATCTTCCTCTTACATATAGAAATTTTATTATGATTTGTGTCTTCAAATTGTTCTTAGTGCACGCCTTTGTTCTCCATCTTCCTCTAGCCTTGGGATTGTCTTCTGCTTGATTTTCTAGATTTTTTGTCCTAGTTTAGGGTTAACATTATCCCCATTCTATCTAAGTGCCAATCCCATGGCACTTGATGATACAGACTCAAAATATTGGGGGTTGATGTGGAATGGTTCTTGGAGCCTTTGGGGAGGTAGTTTATGTTGGAGATGCTCTGTGAAGTAGGTTTTAAGGTTGCGGATGTCGAAGATAGATTGATGGTTGAAGAAGGCCTATGCAGTTGTTGGATTTTTTCCATGCCACTACATAATGTACTTGAAAAGAAGAAGAGTGCACTTCCTAGGGGGGAGTGTCTACCTTACTATGTAGTGCACTATATAAGTGATCGTGGAACTAGGAGATGGGTCGAGAACCATAGGCAAGCCTAAGGTGTTGTCAGGGACTTGATAATCTATTTCATATAAAGGGAGGTGCTATGTGAAACTTAGAGATACATGTCAATAAAAATGTCCTACCCATGATGTGTCCTACGTTGTGAAGTGGGGGAGGAGCTAGAGTGGCCCCTAAGTGTAGTGGTTGTGACACTCATAGAGTACACATGGAGAGATTTTATTTTTCTTTTATTTTCTCTTTCACTTCTTTTCTTTTCTTTTCTTTCTTGTTCTTTTTCTTTCTTCCCTTCGTTCTCTTCTTCTTTTTTGGATTAAAAGGGAGCATGTCAAGTGGCATCCTATTCATGGGCAGGGGCCAAGCTATGTGGGGAGGCTTGAGAGATTTGCTTAGGAAAGCTCTGCTTTGCATATAGCTCTTCAAGTTTATTTTTACATTGAGGGGCATGGTGGAAAAAAACGGGTAGTTGCACACAATGGACCTACTATCACTTCTATATTCTAATAAGCTCATATAAAATGATGGCAAGAGGATGGCTCTCATCATTAGGTGGGCCATTACAAAGCTATTGATCCTTACATTAATGTCAAAAAAGAGAGGTGATAACTACTCTTCCTCTATAGTAGGTTTTTGTTTGGTAATATTAGCAAGAGATGGATATAATTACAAGTGGTGATGCAGGTAGGATTTGGACAAGAGAGAATTTCCTAAGGAAGCTTGCTATGGATGGGCAGAGGTCCCTCTCTATGAAGGTCAATCATTCCTCTAGAGATGCATCATTCACATTGTAGATCTTTGGGAAGTCATACCTACCATGCATCTCCTAGTTGAAATCAACTCCGATTCCTTGCGGGTAGGGAATATAGATAGGATCATTCATTTCATATGGTAGTGTGATACAGAATGCTATCCAGGAATCTAAGTTAGAGTCCTAGATGTTTCTGTGCCACTAAGGTTGTGCTTCATATTCCTCCACGTTCTCAGGCACCTCCACCACCTTGTCTTCCCAAATTTAATCTGTAGCCTCCTATTGCCACCTTGTGGGGTGTCTACTTCTTCCCTCCAACTATCTCTTCCCCATTCTTGCCAAGAGCTTGATCACTTCTTCCACCACCCTTGGAGAGAGTACTATGTCCAATGTTTGAGGGAAGATGTAGGTGAATTCAAAGGGTTGGTTGCAAAATTTCCACTACTCCCACAGTTTGAGTTCCTATTTCCAATTCACAGGATCACAGTCCTCTCCTTGAGGAATGGCCACATGAGGAAATTGTAGCAGCTTGTCTTGGATTGGCTCTTGCTCTTGCCACAATGTATTCATCTATTTCTTCTCTTGGTTCTGGCACTCTACTTGTTCCCTTAGGATGGCCTGCTCATGGAGTGCTATATAAAGTTGGTTATGAAGTTCCACCTTCTTTCTCCTTGCTTCCTATTCACTTTGTGCCCTTGCCTCTTGTAGCTCCTTGATGAGCTATTCTCTTTGTTGCTTCAAGATACTGATTTCTTCCTCAAGGCATTTCCTAATGTCATCACCTCCCTAGTTACTATGGTCATCTACCTTGTTTTTTTAAGGCTCTAAAGATATTTTATCAGCTCATCATACTCTCCTGTATTACACATGAATGAGGGCACGGAAGTAGTAGACTTTATGGTGGGTACCTTTGGCCCTTGATGTGATTCTGCATTAGATGCTACTAGTCGCCTTTTGGTTCCTATGAATGGGGCTCCTTCACTTGGTGTAGGTGTGAAGTCTTGCACTTTCCTTACGAGATGGTGTACCCAATCCATGATATTACTTTCATTGACTGCCCCTTTCATGGCTCCTTACTTTGAAGTGATCGTAAGAGTCATGACTAGTGGGAGTGGATGTGGGAGAGCCTTTCCATTGCCTTCCACCACTAGTCTTTGTCTCACCTCTTCTATGGTAGCACTTGTGCTTGGCACGTCCTCCTGTGTGGGGCTCATCTAACTCTTGAGATTTGGAGGGTTGCTCCATTGAATTTCTAATGGCAAGAGCTATTTGCTCCTCCTCCTCTTGTCTTAGTCTTTCTTCCTCTTCCTCTTGTCTCCTTTTGCGCTCCTCATCAAGTTTCTTGGATTCTTCTTCAACTATCTACAATTCTCTATTTTCTTTAGTGGTGGATCTAGTTCTCCCGATAGGAGTTTTCAGTGTGATTCTTTTTCTTTTCCCTTGGCTTGATGGCTATGAGCCCTGCTATTTCGCTGACTGTCATTTCATTGGAGGTTTTCTGGCTACTAAGTGGGGTGGCCGACATTTCTCTTCTTAGCGACTTGTTGTGCCTCCTCCTATTGCTAATATCTATTGGATTCTTCCTCCTCCACACTCCCTATTGAGAATGAAGCGAGAGGGCTCATTGGAGTGGAAGAGTGATACTCTTCTTGGGTCGATGATTATTTAGGGGTCTCCTCCACTACTTCTTCTCTTTTCATCTCTCCCATATTGGCTTTGTATATTATGGCAGAACCACCCCTATGTATGGTCAACACCTCAAATGCAAGTTTTTCTTCTCTAACTCCATTGTTGTAGTTGGAGACTCTCCTCCTACTATCCTTGGAACTATTGCTAGCACCTTTGCTAATGCTTGGATTATTTTTTGAACATAATCATTTCATCGGATGTAGGGTATTTCCTCTCTAACTTGGTTGTTGTAGCTGGAGACTCTCCTCCTCCTATTGCCCCTGGAACTATTGCTACCACCTTTGCCAATGTTTGGGTTATTTTTTGAACATAAGCATTTGTGTTTACCTCATCAAGGGCAATTGCTGCAAGGATTTGAAGTAGGGGTAATCCTATTCTGTTCATAAGGGAATTATATATTTGACTTAAGAAGAGTGTGTGAACCATCTTTTCTTGCAGTGTGATGGTGGGCTTAGGAATATCAACTAGGCTCATTCCATCATTCATGTAGAATTTCTTCTTGTCCATACCTAGTTATCCCATTGACATCTCTCTTTGGCCTCTTCTCTGACTTGTAAACGAACCCCATGACCTTCTCCACAATCTCTAGGCTAAGTTTGACTTCCACCCTTCTAGTGGCATCTCCCTGTTTGAGTGTCACCATGCCACTATTCTTCTGGGAATCAAATGTCTTCATAAATGTTGTGCATTTTCTATGATCTATGTCTTGGCCCACATTCTCTAGGTATTTAGCAAGATAGCATTGTTATATTTTCCACATGACTGCCTCTTCTAATATCACCAGCTCCCCTAGGTTACGGATGTTGTGGTATTTCAACTGGTGGAAGGCATGTATCTCCATGGCTAAGCCATAATTTTTTGTATTCTTCCTCAGAGAATGGAAGCTTGTTGGTTTTATTCTACTGCCATGCCATTTGGGTTATTTTCACCACACAACCTACAATGAATTCTCCTTGAAGGACATTTCTTGCATAAAAGGTAAAGTGATTAGAAGGAACACTATTAGATGATGAAATGTATGGATTGAATCCTTTCTAAGATTGTGGAAGAAAAGGTGTAAGGGCCTTCAGATGCATCCTTAGTGTGCTTCACTATTTCAAGACAAAGTCATAAAACTTTGGGTTATACTCAATTGTCGCATGACAACCCATATCCTATGGAGGAATGACAACCTGTGTGATATAAGTCAATACTTCGGTCAAGAGGTCAATTGAGTTGATTTGGCTTGCAATATGGAGTTTCTCCTCTATTAGAATCTTATCAAAGTATAGATGTAGCATGATATTCTCTCCAAATTTGGGGCCACATATGTTTGGTCATACTTGAAAGTCTTGATGGCACATCATTGCTGCACATTGGTTATTTGATAACCCTCTTGTGCACATGGAATGCAAAGAGTATAACACTTGTATAAGCAATTGGACGTAGATTCAACTAATCATTAGAGCTCACCAAGTTCCTATGGTGGCATTGGAATTTTTCTTTTCATAAAGGATGTGATTAAGCCTTAAGCGTCCTCCTTTGGGATTCTCATTGAGTTTGGTAAGCATGGTTTGAGAAGTTGATTGGGTTTGGAGTTTGGTTGATGCTTTGTCATTGGATTTTGGAGTGGTCACCACATCAAAGTTATTAGGTGAGAGCTTATTGATGATTGGTTATGCTATTAGTCAATAGACTATTGGAGCACCCATGGATTGACCAACCTTCCTCTTGGCTTTTCTCTTATCCTATTTGGATTGATGCTTTTGCAAATTATTTGTTGGAACTTGAGATTGAGGGTTATAGATGCCACTTGTGAGTTTGGGTAGCCAAATCAAGGTGTTAGCTTCATAGTAACCTTGGGCATGCAATAGGGCTTTTAGGACCCAAAACGGCCTAGTGAACTATGTAGCATAGCACTCCTCTATTTAGGTCTAGAGTGTAAGGCATGAATATTTTGAGTTCCTAATGATTGGATTTTGTGAGGCTATGGTCTACGCTTGGGGACCCACTTGATTATTTAGCCTATAGCTTTGGTTGTGGTTTCTACATGCTAGTGGCTCTTCACAATGGGTGTACGTTGCGGTACACTACCCCTCTCCTTAGGGTTGACACAAGGGTTAATTACTGGTGGCACTCTAAGCTTTTGGATGGCTATGGTGCCCTTTTTGAAATAATTTATTATTAAAACATTGTCTATGGTAAGGTGGATGCACTATGAGTGATAGTCAATATTACACTGAGCTTGTTTTTTGAACACATGACCCAATAGTGATTCTTTGCCAACACTTTTTTTGCTAGGTAGCACATAAAAGATGATGGGGAGGTTCTTAGTCCATTATTTTCCACTTCCCTAAGAGTGGGTAGAATTTACTCCCAAATGGATCGAGCTTTGCATTGGTTGGTTGCGATTGGGGTTGACCCATATACTGGCTCCCTCATCAATTAGTGCATCAAAGATGTATGCCTTCTGAGCGGTCACTGTTATATATGTATGTTGATGCTACTAATTCCTCTTCCTCATCCTCTATTTCAGTGGTTGTAGCTCTTATATTCATTAGTTGCTCTATCAATGGAGGTTCACAAAGTGGATGTGATGGAGGCTAATGCTGTTTTATGTGACTTATATTGAAAAAGCCTATGCCCTCCCCCTCTAAGGTTTTGATTTCTAATTGCTTGTTCTACTGATATTGTGAACCTTGAAAGGTCCCAATCCCTTAATATCAGCTTTTGCTTGTGTCCCTTAACAGAGTATAGCAAGACTATGTCTCCTTGCTTGAAGTCATGTTATCTCACATGCTTATCAAACCAACTCTTGCATTGTGCCTTCTCACAAATGAGGGCATGGATTGCAATGATAAAAGTATCAAATAGGAATTCTAGCTCTACCAAACATTTTGTCAATGCTTCTTTGCCTCATCTCTCTTATAGAGCTATTCTCAAGCTTGGAAAAAAGAATTCTACTGATAGAATTGTTTCAGCTCCGTAGGTCAACTTGAACACAGTTTGGTCCGATGGCCATTTTATAGGCCATCCTATATGCCCATAAACCTATCATGAGCTTGTTGTCCTAGTCCACTATGTGAAGCATATAGACTACCTTTGTTAGGGATGAAGTGTGTGCCTTGGTCACTAACCAACTCTATGGGACAATCAAAGTGTAAGATTACCTACTCCCAAAGGAACTTGGTCATGGTCCTAGTGTCATTTTTGTGAGTTTCTTGAGCTTCCGTCCACTTGGTGAGATAGTTTATGGCAACAATGAAGTACACTAGGAGAAACATGAACTCTCTTTTTTTCCCCTTAAGAAGTGAATAAACAAATATAAACCTAACCAATGAGAGAGCTCGGATTCCAGATTCATGTAACATGAATCTTCTAGCCATATTTTGGCCCAAATCTTCCCTCAACAATAAAATAAGGGGAAACGTGGGGAATACAATGCTGACACTTCGTGGAAGTTTGTGACTTGAATTTTCATTTTCTTATTTTTTTAATGTTTGACTTTTCATTTCTTCCCTTTTTAGTTTCCCTCTCTTTCTTAGGTGAAACTCAAATTTATCATATCTCTTTCCCCACTTCTTCTTTCCCGATGAAATTTTGCAGCCTCATTGTTGCTGTCCCTATTTGTAGCCCTGTGAAATTTCATTTCCTCTACACAAACATAGAGTGAGTTTCACATGTTTTATGAGAGCAGAGCTTGTTCTACCAAAGTCCTAAGATTTTCTTCACAAAAAATTACAGGTATATTGTTCTCTTCCATGGATGTTCTATGGTAAAGTATTATCTTGTTTGGACAAAACCTCTGCAAGTTATGTGCATTCTCTGACATGTAATTTCTTTTGTTTTGGTACTCTAGGAGTCTCTAATAGTCAAGAACAATGATCTTTTGAACACTCAACTTCTTCTTCAATATCTTACAATTTCTTTGTAAACAAAGTTACAGGTATGTTGTCTTGTTTTTTTGTTGCTCCATAGTTAAATTTTATCTCATTTGGACAAAATGTATGACATATATATGCATACTGAGCTTTCCTTTATTTTTCTACTCCAACAGTCTTTGAGGGTGGAGAACAATGATTTTTTCAAAACTCAACTTCTTCAATATCTTTGGGCTTCTTTGCAAAGAGAGCCACATGTATATTGCCACTTTTTTCTGTTGCTCCATGGTTAAGTTTAAACTCATTTGGAAAAAGGCTATGTAAGTTATATGTATGCTTTGACTCGATATTTCTTTTGTTTTTGTACTCTAGGAATTTGATAGTGAAGGAACAATGGTCTTATTATAAGTCAACTTCTTATTCAACATCTCTAGGCTTCTTTGTGAAAAGAATTACAAGTACAATGTTTTTTTAAATTTCTCCATTTAAACTTCATTTCATTTGGGGAGAACATTTGCAAATTATACACATGCTGATAGGTAGCTTTTCTATTTAGTTATTATAGATGTCTTCATGGAGGAAAAGCATCAGTAATATACTTGCAGTGGAGGTCTTCAATAGGAAAGATAGTGGCGGTAATTGGATTTGTGATAAGTACTATAAGTTGGATTAGATTTTGATGCACCCAAGTACTCAAGGGTGTTTCAATGTCAGGCATAATGATGTTGCAAACCCTAGCAAACATTTGAAAGGTAGAGTTTTAGAGTTCAGAAAAGTGTTTAATGGAACAAGTACAATAATAAAAGTGTTGATCCAACATGTTTACATGCACAAACAAATCTTTGTACACGACAAGAACTACATTGCAAATTATAAGTAAAATAGTAAGTTTTTTTATTTTATCATTGTTTATTCTTAGGCATCAGAGTTGTTTTTAAAAATCTTTGCAGTGTTCTAATTCAATCTTGTTTTACTAACAACTCTATATCCATAAACTTTGCATGAATGGAAGAATGTAGAATGTTTGAGCAGCAAGATACATGTTTAGCATGAAGACATAGGTTCTTTGATCTATGATAATAACTCTACAATTCAACTTGCAACTCAAAATATCTTTTTTATAATTCATTGTATGTAGTAGAAAGCTAGAGATTGCAACATGTCCTGTTTCCGCCACTATCTAGTGCTGAATGGTTAATTGGTAGGTTGGAGTTGCCAGGAGCATGTAAGTCTAAGATAAAATCTAACATCAATAATGTTATGAAACCCACCATAGGCTCCAAAGATGTGCATCTTAGTTGGATCATTCCATTCTCATTGTTTGCACATTTATTTGGTTCATGTGATGTTCTGAAAAAACAAAGATTACTTATAAATACAAGTGTCCATCTAAGGAATGGATGAGTTAGCTATTGGGTGAGTCTTGAAAAGTCAAAAGAGCACATTTTGATGAGATGATTGAGTGCAAGGTCAACCAATTTGATCTCACATTCAGGTAAATCTTTTTTACTACTTTGAATACCTTGATTTAATTGACATAGGTCTTACTTAGATAAATTGTTGTGTTAGTCGCATTTACTTACCATTATTTTTATTTTTATTACAGGTATTTCATCTCTAGACAAACTCTATGCATTCACTTTCGATATAGAAGACATTGAATTTTGTGAGGGGAGTGGATAAGCTTGGATCAAGATACCCGAGATGAGACACATACAACTCTCATAGATGTGGTTATCTTGTGGAATGGTCATAATCCTTTTGTGGTCAATGCAGAGAGCCATTGGCTCATTTCTTTTCTAAGACAAGAAATCCAATTAATGTCCAATGAGCCCCTCTGCAACTTCTATTTCAAGTAAGATAATAGAAAAGTCAGGATTCCTAGTGAGCAATCTACGACATGTAAACAATGTGCTTCTCCACATATCCTTGAGATAGTGGAATCCTTATATTTTTAAAAAAATAAAGAGCAAATATAAACTTTTTTTAAAATTTTGAGTACTTTCAATTTAGATAATCTTAGTTTACTATAATCCAAGCTTGCGATAATACATATTGAAATTAGTCAATCATGCTGGTTAAAATCATAATTCAATTACATGTTGGAGTTCTATAATCTATGCAATGTTGTATTTGCATAATGATATATTGTAGCTCATCTCTTCTACTTATTTCTTAAAATTAAATATTAAATTGGATCCAAGGGATTTTGAAGGTATTTTAGATTTCTTTTCTTAAAAATTTTCTATATTTTTCTGTAGTTGGACTTGAATATACTTAGCGATCCAAGTATATTCGAGGATATAATAATGTAGAACGAAGCATTTGTCTGTATGAGTAATTTTAACGGTGACTTTAAAGTATTGAAATAAAGAAACTAAGGTAAGATTTTTAATTTGAAACTTTAGGGTTAAAAAAGAACCTTTATTTTAAACCCTAGATACATAAAAGCTATAACTCCAAACTCATTTTCACTTTTATTCTCTACTTCCTTACACTTGTGCTCTCCTTTCTTCTCTCTTTGTGTGCCATTGCTACTACTCTTGTCTTTGCTGCATGGATTAGCTCCATACGCTACGTACACATAGGAGACCAGATATACCCTAGGTTTTGCACGACCTTGAGTCTAGAGATCTCGCTTTTCATCATGGACCCTAGCTCTAGTATAGTGGCATCGTTTTGTGATGCGGAAACCCCTCTCACATGCTCTATTCAGGACTCTGCTCTCAGATGGGTCCCCATAGATTTCTTATATAGTTTACATGTTCGATTAAGTCATGCAAAGATAATAAATCGAGCCCTCATGCATGTGGGACAACATCTTCCCGCTAGAGCACTATCCATCTCATTCTAAGACCACGCCAGGATGGATCTCATGGAGCGCGATGCAGCATTTGTCATATATGTTTTGTGCACTGAGGTGCAAGAGGACAGTGAGAAAGACATCGACACACCCTCTCGACCACAACTAGAGTATTTCAAGAGGGAGCCTTAGGAGATCACACTCGATCCGAGAGTAGAGGCAGCACAAAGCTTATCCATTATGCATCCACCTCCTTGCCCTGATGAGACGTCAACAAGCGATGAGTCACCCCTCGCTTCTCTCCATGCTATCATCATCGAGGAGGTGGAATATTTACTTATGCAGGATGTACTAGAAATTTTGAAGCTAAGAGAAGAAGAACTATATTGTATCATGGTGCATGATGCACCTGATGATTTTATAGATTTTGATATACAAGATGCCCCAGCACATATTGATGAGGTGGCACCAGTGTCGATGACATCTCTACCATTGTGAGCATCCAAGAGAGAATTGAGAATGGAGAGCCATAGTATGAGATCTCAGATGAGGAGTTCGAGCGGTTGCAAGAAAGCATTTTTGGACCTTGACCCGACTACGTAATACCTTTCCAAGAGGAAGACGAGGGTGCCCTAGTTTCAAGAGCAAACGTGGATGCTCCATTATAGCAGCAGATAGATGATGTAGATAAGGTAATTTTATTAGATTCATGCAAAAATTTATTCGTAGGGTCTCTAGGGAATTGAGAGCATGGAGATAAAACTTTGCCAGGATCACGCCTTTAGAGTAGCCCTGGCTGGAGGCTTGCATCTAGGGGCCCAATCAAGGTAAAATTTTACCTCCATGCTCTTGATGCCCTACAGGCCCTATTGGTACATTTTTTCATGAATCTGATGTATATATATGTAGCACACTCCATGCATAGTGAGTGACACTGAACTTGTGTAATGCAGGACATTGTCTATATAGATAAATTTTCATCTAGACAAGGTAGCCGATCTGGTAACCAAGGAAGGGTGCATGACTCAACATTGAAGGATTATATTAGCCAGCTTGTGAGTGATGTTATTGTATTCCATAAGACATGCTCTCTAGCTTTTGCTGAGAACTTCTTAAATTTGATGGCACTAACGAAGGTTGGGTCCTTTAAGACAATCCCAACGAACTCTAGCTTGGAGAAAGTAGTTTTTCTTCAATGTTCGAAGATCCTCTCCTTATTCTCAAGTACTAGGTCTAGGCCGCTTTTTTCCATGGTGGCCCCGTGGCATGGTTGCTGGTGTTGAAGACCCCAATGTCATTCGGTAATAGGAACTATTAGGGCAAAATGTGTTGTTGTCTATTATCAAGAATAACTTTGACCATAGGGAGTGTAGCTCAAAGAAGACTAAGAGAGAGTAAATGTACTTAGTGCCAAATGATATCTCATTACCAATGTAATGTAATTTGTAATCTTCTCTTGAAGTAATGAAAATCGATATTTGTTGGATTTGTGTGCAATGTAGTTTGTCATACACGTCGTTTATTATTGGTTTTTATTTGAATGTTACATTTATTTATTAGATTTATATGCAACATGATTCGTACCATAAATTTAATACCTAGTACTTTATCGAGTTTGTGCGCAACATGTATTTGTTTGAACGTATGTAATGATGACTTGAAGACATAAATAAAACAAATAACAAGCGAATAAACAAAAATAAGATGCACCAAAAAATTCGTATACATATTCATAACATTTTACATGGGATCCATTACAACTAGGGTTTTACAAAATCTCTTTGGAAGCTACATTTTGTATATGTTTTGGTAGTACACCCCTATCGTTGTTGATCTCCGCGAGGACTATCCTTCCATCGTTGGAAGAGCCTCACTATTCCCAAATCCCTATCGGTGATGGTGACTCTCCTTGCATATACTACTGCATAAACCGAGTCTCCGAACAAGTCAAATAGGTAAGATTTGACAACTTTCTGTAGTGCAAGGAGGGCTTGGGCAATCCAACAATTAGGTTGTTGCAAGCATGATCCATCCGGGAAGTGCCTCTTGTTGTTCTTAATTAGTTTGCCATCCATAATCTCACACATGAGCTTCTAGAATGGAGCCTTTGGTATCATGAGGTGCGTGGTCTTTTAAAATAAGTCATGGATCAAGTGGAATATCGCTTATCGGATATAGTGTGGCCAAACCCCTAAATACAATAAAGATATAGTGCATCAGTCCATGTACAACACTGATCACTTATATGTACGTGATTACATATTGAATACACACAATCCAAATCCTCAACAAAACTACTTTAAAAATTAGAAACTTGGAAATACACACAATGAAAATCATGGCAAAATAGAATATCAAATATCAAATTTGACATTATGAAACCATGAAATACATGGTAGATCATTGCACCAAGTACAACTAGAGCTAGGCAAAATCTAGCTCCATTTTGTAGGCCACTGCTATCAAATACTTGAAGGTCCACTCGAAAGATAAACCAAAACTAAGCTCCTTACAATCTACAACCAAACCTGAGATAAAAACATAGATCCAATTACAAGGTAGCTTTTGAAAGCATAATGTTGACATTAAGATTAAATGCATCCTTGTTGTTGTGGATCCTATGAAACAAGAACCATATCTATGGGCTTAATAGCAATACGTCGAGCATGAATGGCTAAAAGTTGACAATCACCCATTAGATCAATCAAATAACTTTCAGCTACTTCTTGGAGAGTAAGCAAGGCTTGGCTTGACCATCACCCCACATTCCTTGCTTGGTTCCTTGAAAAAAACTTGTGATAATGCCCTAGCTGTAGATCTTGCAATATTTCTCACACCAGCCTAGAGAATGGTGCCTTAGGAATGATCAAGTTGGCACTCTTCTAGAATTTCCTTATCTCATGTAGCGCAACTATGCCTAGTCTTCATCTTCACTTCGTATGTGTTGGAGAACCTGTATTACTAGCTAGAGCAAAAGTGGGAGGTGGAGCAAATGGAGCATGTGGACCACCATTTCTAGACAATGGCAAACCATCATTATAGACCACACTAGGGCCACCATTGTTGGACACAGTAGTGCCACCATTATTAGTTGCAATAGGGCCACCATTGTCGGTTAGCAAAGGGACCTTTGTCACTCATAGTACGCTCACTAGATTCGGAAGAGTGTTGAGATTTTGCCCTTGCATGTGCCTTCTTGATAGGAAGCTTGAAACATGCCATGGTTGTGATGATGAAGGATAGAAAGATGGAGGGTAGAGTGAAGAGTAATGGGAAAAAATGAAAGGAGAGACTTAACTTAAGTACGAAAATTTTAAACTTATTGTGGTTAAATAAACTTTAAAATTATCATTTCATTTCATTTCTCCACCCCATCCCTGTCTCTCTCTCTCTCTCCTATCTACCCCCTCATGCCCCTCTCCATGATGAGTTGCCTTTTCAAAAGCATAGCGAGCTTGCCAATGAGATCATTCCATGCCTTGAGTTGACCATACTGCCAAACTTCCTTGATTTGCAAAGTATGGACCATGTGCTTCAAGTATATGCTGCACAAGAAGAGAGATTAGAAAACAAACTAATTCAAAATGATGATATTTTTTTGTAATGGTGACAATACTGACCATGTAATATGTTATATTGTTTGTAGTCCATGCCTCCAGCATGGACTAATGGAATTTAGCAGCTGTCTCTTTAAATCTATTGGCATCACTATCCCTAAACCTCAACTTTTGTAAGAGAGCTCCTAATCTATCTAGGTGTATCCACACTTCTGCCTTTGTAATTCTCATTTGTCGCCCATTGCTCCAATTCGGAACAACAACGTGCAACTTTTTCCATGCTTCATACTTCTCTGGTTGTTTTACAAGTATATTGCCTTCCTCATCTCGAGGTGGAGATATAAGCTTCCTAGTCTTGGGTTTGCCAAAGCATGGTTTACAAGGGATATTTCCACTCTTTCTACTTAGCCCCCATGCAATCCAACTTCAGAGAGGACTTGTTTTACCTTCTTGCATGTAGCATCAGCTTCTAACATAGGTTGCATCTTGTATGTAAAGCATATATATTCATATACTAGCTTCCAATTATTCTAACCAAACAATGCAATGTACAAAAGTGAACCCTTGTTAGTGGTATTTCCAAAATAGGGTGCCAATTTGGATCCATTAGAGCTAGCATTCCATTTCTCATGACTTTTTGATCACATGTTGGAGCACCTTGTTGTCCTACCTTGGCAAGCCATTCTTTCTTTCCATCTTTCCCTTTCTTCCTAGTTTTTGCATGTAGTATATGTACGGTATCGTAGTGCGTAGGGTTGAAGGTCACCACAGGGGCTTGGCAAGAGAAGAATGTATGGGGGTTTAAGAGCTTAGACTTCGGAGATGGTAGAGATAAGAGAAGGGTTGAAGGTTTCAAGCCAAGTTCTTGAAGATAAGAGACAGCAGGGTATAGGTTGATTCAAGGAGAGGAGTAGATGGAAGAGAAGGGGTTTGAAGAGATTGAAGATGTAGAAGAATAATCCCAAAAATAATTAGATAATATAGAAGAATACTAACATAGATAAAGCCTGTCAATTTCTTTCAGCATTATGAGAAAATATAACTCTAATAGATAAAAACGTGTACAAAATAATACCTTCCTCTATGCTACTCTGATCGCCAATCTGATGCCTCCAATGGCTCCAAAATGGGGGTTAAATACCAGGACACCTGGCCAGAATCCTCCCAGATCACTCCTTCATCTCCCACTTTTGGAGTGTTGTTCACTGCCTAAAAACAATGATCGTGCGTCGTGCGATCTCGCTATTCTCTTTTTTTACATAAAATCCTCTCAAATTGGCTGAAAGCTACATGCTTTCTTTTACTTGTCCTCCTATAGTTTTATGGATTTTTTACAAGAGATAATATCTAGAATATAATAACTTGTCCAAAAAAATCTAATATTTTGAACCATGGACACTAATACTAATGCCTAAAGTGGCATTGGCTCTCTAAATCTAAAGGAAAGCCACACTCTAGATTTTTTTACATGGTGTGCGCAAAGTGGCACGACATCCATCCCCTCCTAACCTGCACATCCTCTTGCATGTGCTAAAGTCTTACGGATTTGCAGTGTCAGAAGAAGTATCTTCTGCCATGTCAATGTCTTCATCTTCTATCGCTTCTTCTTCCTCTATGTCTTCATGCTCTTGAATTATATTCAAGTCTTCTAGCTCATATGTTGAACTTTGTCTTCGTTTGAAGAGCTTGATTCTTTTTTCAGCTATGGGTATCTTCATGCTTGTTTCATCCAATTCAGCCAATGAATATGTGGCATTGTCATGAGCGACCTTTAACACATATGGGCCAAACCAACGCTTTACCATCTTCCTAGAAGCACTGTATTGATTGTCTAGGCTACTATCATAGACAAGCACCCAGTCATTTTCTTGAATTGCTCTTGGCCGAAGTCGATGTCGCTTATCAATTTTTTTTTGGTTCTTTAGTCTTGCTATCTTTAGCTTCTCAATAGCTGCTTGAACATCTTCAGTCCTTCTTTCTAGCTGCCATATGCACAAAGTCGAAAACTCTTCTCTACTGATGCCTTCCTCCCAAGGTAGAAGACTCCATGTGAGAATAGATTCTTCAATTGGCATAATTGGTTGTTGTCCATGCATAAGTTTAGTTGGCATATAGCCAGTCACTGAACTATGAGTAGTCTAGTCAGCCCATAATGCAAAAGTTAGCATTTTAGGCCATTCTTTGATCTTTTCTCTACAAGACTTTGCTAGAGCTTTGAGAATAGGTTGATGACCTCTCTCACTCTTTCCATTGCCTTCAAGGTTGTAGGATGATGTTAAAGCCAACTTAATACCCAATTGAGCAATGAAGTTGCATGCCTCATCAGCATCCAACTCTCCTCAATCTACAGTTATTTTACCCACACAACCATATCTACAATAAACTTCTTCAAGCAAAAAATGACATATAGCTTGAGTGGATTTGGTTGTTAAGGCTTTGGCTTAAACTTGATTGGTTAAATCCTCTCTTGCAAGCACTAAATACTGCATATTCCATATTCCTGTAGGCATGGTTACAAGATCAATAACCCATCTATAATGTATAGACAAAGGATAAGTTGGTTGTAACCCATCTCGATGCTTGACCATAGCATACATTTGACACACATAACAGGTTTCAACAAAATGTGCTATGTCCTGATACATGTTTTGCTACCAATATTTTTCTTTGACTTTACTAAAGGTTCCCCATCTGCCTCTATGGCCAGCCCACAGGCTTTCATGAAATTCCTTCATTACCTGTTGTTGCAATCTTTTGTTTCCTAAAACTCAGACAAGTTCTCCTTTCTTCTTCTTTGTGTGTTTCCATAAATGTCCTTCTTTAAGAAAAAAGCTATAAGCTCTCCTCTTGATATACTTGAACTCCCCATCAGTCCAAGTCTCCTTCTTCTTCATTGTGCTCAAATATTGGCCGATCTTTATCCAATCTTCTTCATAATCTTCTTCAAGGAAATGAACTAGATCTTGAGCATTGCAATGAGTATGATGGCTTCTAGTTGACCATCCTGTTGTTTTCAGCTTTGGACCAGTATATGGAGTAACTGAAAATGTATTTTCAGTAGCCACGGAATGAATTTCGGCAAGTATAGATTCTTCAGCTTCATCTTCTTCCATTAGCTCTTCTTCATTGTCATATCTTGCACGTGATAGCATGTCAACAACTGGATTCACCTTTCCTGCATTATGCTATAATTTAGGGTTGAGAGGCTTAATATATGCAATCCATCTTAGCATAGCAATGTCGGGTGTAGAGCTATTGGCAATCATGCCCAAGAGTGGAAGACAATCAGTTTCTACCACCACGGAAGCATTTATAAAGTATTCACGATCACACTTTAATGCTGTTACAACTCCCCACAATTCCCTTTTTACTTGTGCGTACCTTCTTTGACGTTCATTGAGAACTTTTGCTCCAAAATGAATTGCATACCTGTTACCTTCAAGATCCTCTTGGCCAATAGCCCATCCTATCCCAATGGGACTTGTATCCACCACGGTAAGGATGATGGGTTGACCATTTGAATAGTCAGCCCTTTTGAGAATGGGGGCTGAAATAAATAGCTTCTTTAATTTACGTATAGTGAGAATATGCTTTTTATTCCAAGAGAATCTTTGGTCTTTTCTTAATAATTGATAAAGATTTTCGGCTACATGAGCAAAATGTGGTATCCATATGAGATAGAATACACATGCACCAAGAAATCTTCTCAACTCTGAAACATTTGTGCATTTTTCTTGCATTCTGCTAATGGCATCTATCTTGATTGGAGAAGGTTTGCGTCCATAGGGGCCACATAGATGACGGACCACTAGGACTTCTTCTACTCCAAAAATCGACTTAGCTCCAGAAAGGGTAAGATGTACCTCTTCTAGCCTTCTCAAAATCCTGTCACAATCATGAATATGGTTAACTACAAATGTCCTACAATCATCTTCGTCAAGTTCCTCATTCTTTTCATTGATTTAACATCCCTTGATAGGTACATCATCAAGAAATGGAAGAGTAAGTTGTGGAATAAAGTCCCTTAAGACTTTGTGCATGGCATTCATCATATGGGCTACGGAGTTTGTTGCACCTTGTGGTAGAGTGCACATGCGGACCAATCCAAGAGGTGTCTTCATTGTGGTAATGTCTCGGCTTTCTAATGAAAGCTGAAATTGGTCATATCCTGAATATAGGTTGCCCATATAATAAATTGCTCTACCTGCAAAAGCTTTAGCAAACTCATCAACAATTGGACCCAAACCAACATTTTAGATTGTGACACGATTTACAGACTGTAGATCTTAAATGAATCGTAAATATCCATTTTTCTTAGGCACAGTAAACCATCAGTTTGAGTAAGGTGCTGAAGAAGGTTCTAAGATCTTCATTCTGATCTTCTCATTTAGAAGTTCCAATAATTTGGGCAAATGCGCCCTTGGAACGGGAATGGGCTTGAGGCTCCAAGGCACATGTGGAACCATAAAAATGACCATGGGAGCCACAATATTTGGATCCACACAGCCTATTTCACTTGGTTGAAATACAAAAGCTTTTCCATGTTTCATTAGCATTTGTATAAAAGAGTGTTTTTCAGTTGGCGAAAGGAAAGAATTTTCACCTATTTTGAGTTCTTGTATACTTTCAGATGTGAACTTGTGACCAATGTTGGAAGGATCACGAAGACTTGGCTGATTTGCTACCCTATTAGTGAGCCCTTCACTTTCAGGAGGCAGTGGGACTGTTTGACTTTCTTATCCACTATTTTGTATTTTGTCTCCAATTGTGCTTCAGCCTTGTTGAGTAAACCATTGTCTTCTTGTTCAACAAATTCTTGAATTGTTTGATAAAAATCTAATGTACATACTTCGATGGACTAATTTTCAACCTGATTTTCTACATGAGCAGGTGCATATATTTCAGCCAATGTTTCAAGTAGTAATCAGTCCAAAAGAATACCTCAAATATCTTCATTTTCAACCGTCATATCATAAGTTTTCAACTCCCTTTTTACATGACATAAATATTTTCTTTCAGCCTTAGTCATGGCCGAAATAGACTTATAATAGCCCATACTATTGGCTATACATACATACAAATTTGCTAGAGACACAGTTTTTGTAGCATAAGGAGGTTCAATCTTTTTACATAACGCACTACCATAGCCTCCCTTTATAGTAGTGCAGTCCGAAAACCCTTGAATTCTCGGGCATTAGGAGGCAAAGGATAATCACGCAGTCGATCTTTGTTTCGATGACGGTTAATACACACAGTAAGAAATTGGACAGCTCATTCATTATCCTTGCTTCGGATTCGAGCATAGGAAGAACCATCATCAAGAGCTTTTGTGTCTAAGCGGGCTTCAGAAATGTAAGGTTGCCCAAGAATGATAGGGTAACTACAAGAGTATTGAATAAAAAAGTGAAAATTGTCTTTTATGTCTCCAATAGTTACCTGCACATTAGGACATGCAGCATATAACTCTCCAGAAGAGTTGTTTGCAGCTCTTATTTGCCATCCTGGATCAACATCTATGGGCCATCTGCCACTTTCATAGAGAATCCTTGCCATGACGTTTATCTTCGAGCCATGGTCTAAGAGTGTAATACATGGTGTTTCTTTTTCTCCAATTTTTACGACTGTCTCCGTTGTTGCTCTTGCCCAATGCGTACGGGAGTAGTGTCTGCTTGGAATGAACCGAGTCTCTTCTTCCTCATGTATGTGCTGTAGTAGACGGCCTTCTTTTTGAGAGGTGGGCTACCCAACTGGTTTGGACCAGCTGACCATTACATTTTCAGCTTTCACTTCTTTAATTTTTGCATTTACGTTTTCTTTATCTTCAGCTTCAATTACTGCAATTAATTCTTTAACTGCTTCAAGTTGAATTCCTTGTAAAGTTAGCTTCTCTTCATCCTGCACAAAAACTCGAAGAACTTGCAAAAAAGCATGCACTCTTTCTTCAGCTTCATTACCAACATACTGTCTTTTCCTTTTGATTACATTAATAATTACATCATGGAATTCACATTTGGCAATTCCAAGAATTTCACCTACGGTGAATTCAATTTTGCTTCCTAGAATTCGTTCTTCTAGGACTCACTTGAGATCGGTTGTTGCAAATTTTATGACAGATTGAAATTTGTAGCCTGGCTGCTTGCCTTTCGTCTTCTTTATTTGTGGCACATCTTCCATCTCTTGATCTGGGGTTATATTTTCAACAAGCTTTGGTTGTTGAGGCGTTCTTCCAGTTACTCGTTTCGGAGGGCCAGAAGAGGAATGCCCTGGTTCATCTTCTCTTCTTCTCTTTTCTTCAATCAAGACTTCTTTATGATTGACGCCAACCAAATGTGCAAAGGCAGAAAAAGAATCTACCGGTTCTTTCCAACCAGTTATTCCTCGAATATACTGACTCGAGTTAGCCAAATCTTCTTTAGCTGCTCTACTACATTTCATTTGATCTAGTATCTGTATCCATACTTTAGACTGCACATTAGCTTTACATGCTTTCAAACTTGATTTAATTGGCTCAATTTACAACCCATAGGTAGCTATATCAATTGCTGCATAGGCATTCTTTACAGCTAAATCTTCTAATCTTTTCTTCATTCCACCATTGCCAAAATTTGGCTCCAATGGAAGACCAATTTCAGCCGCATGAATTTTTCCGTCTTTCCAAAAGACGAGCTTCTATGCTTCAGCCTCAAGGAAGGAAGAACACTCCCTCTCTTGTCATGTTGTTGGATGCCACACCAAATACAACGCCTCTTAAAGCCTTCTCTCATGGGTCTTTGAGTTGATGCTCGTCCTCGCTCTTCGACTTTGACATCCAGTTTCTCTACTTTGGAACTAATTTGTGTAAGATTCAGATGAAGGTCACGCATGCTTTTAATGAGTTCATCCATTACA
Organism: Lygodium microphyllum; assembly: GCF_053477565.2. Classification (NCBI taxonomy): domain Eukaryota; kingdom Viridiplantae; phylum Streptophyta; class Polypodiopsida; order Schizaeales; family Lygodiaceae; genus Lygodium; species Lygodium microphyllum. The sequence continues at coordinate 35,250,568 of NC_141163.1, read as the reverse complement.
TCATTTTTAGAAGGAATAGAAGAAGAAAGAGTTAGTTGATTAGTCAAAGGAATAGGGGATTTTGAAGGTGGAATAAGCTCCATCAATGGAGTTGTTGAAGTTAAAGTAGAGCCCAATCTTAGTCGTATCCACTCTCTTTGAGCAATCATGTTAATTGCATCAGTAACATCTGTCCATGCAGTCTTGACTCCTGATTCGGAGATAGCATCTTCTAGGCGATCAACAAGATTCTCTTGTAGAATGGGATATGTAGCCTTAAGGAATAATTCAATCTTTTGACCTTCCATACTTTGTTGGTCTTTAGCATCAAGTTGTCCAAATTTACTTTCAAACTTATGGTATAGAGCTGTTGCAGTTAAACCTTTGTTGGGTTTTTCAACCCATTCAGTGAAACTTTTCTTTGTCATTAGGCCAAAGTCTTCTAAGAAGAATTCTTCGCGTAGGGCTTTTTTGAATGTAGCCCAATCTGCATCTTGTTGAAAAAGACCATGGATTCTTTCTTGAAGATCGTGCTTGGCTAGTTTGGCAAAATAACGGCTCCATGCATGTTGTGGTACACCAAAGAAGGGCATTTTTTCAACATATAAGAGAATAAAAATAGAGACATTTTGACCATTAAATTGTTTTAATTCATGCCTAACTTCCTCTAGGGCCTTGATAGCTATGGAATTAATCTTCTCTTCATCTTTCCTTTGTTGTTATTGTTGTAACATTTGGATTTGTTGTTGTTGAGTCTATTGCAGTATGCGCACGAATTGTTGTAGAGTATCTCCTGAAGAATCCCCCATCTTGGAGTTCTCTTACACCGACCTTTACATCGAGTTCACTAATATCGCAGCATGTAGGGTTGAAGGTCACCACAGGGGTTTAATAAGAGAAAAATGTATGGGGATTCAAGAGCTTAGACTTCGGAGATGGTAGAGATAAGAGAAGGGTTGAAGGTTTCAAGCCAAGTTCTTGAAGATAAGAGACAACATGGTGTAGGTAGATTCAAGGAGAGGAGTAGACGAAAGAGAAGGGATTTGAAGAGATTGAAGATGTAGAAGAATATTCCCAAAAAGAATTAGAAAATATAGAAGAATACTAATAGAGATGAAGCCTGTCAATTTCTTTCAGCATTATGAGAAAATATAACTCTAATAGACAAAAAAGTGTACAAAATAATATCTTCCTCTATGCTACCAGATCGCCAATTTGATGCCTCCAATGGCTCTAGGGGGGTTAAATACTAGGACACCTGGCAAGAATCGAGTCAGATCACTCCTTCTTCATCTCCCACTTTCGGAGTGCTGTTCATTGCCTAAAAACAGCGATTGCGCATCGCGTGATTTTGCTAATCTCTTTTTTTTTACATAAAATCCTCTCAAATTGGTTGAAAGCTACATGATTTCTTTTACATGTCCTCCTAATCTAAAGTTATCTATATTTTTATGGATTTTTTACAAGAGATAATATCTAGAATATAAAAAATTGACAAGTAACTTGTCCAAAAAAATCTAATATTTTGAACCATGGACACTAATACTAATGTCTAAAGTGGCATTGGCTCTCTAAATCTAAAAGGAAGCCATACTCTAGATTTTTTTACATGGTGTGCGCGTAGCGGCATGACAACGGAAATTTTGCATTTGCTGCATTTGATAAACCAAACATACACTTTAATGTTTTAAATCAGTTGCAAGATACCATTCAACTTGATAGTCCCCAAACCCCTTGATGTGTAAAATTGCTCCATTATTTTGCTCTTGAATAACACTGGGTGTATTAGTGAGATTAAAAACAACACTTGCTATATTAGTGAGGTTAAAAAAACTTTAAGTACTTCATGGTCCTCCTTTGGTACTTCAAAAGTTGCAAGCCACCATATTTCATTCTCTGATTGTGCGTTGAAGTATAAAGGATGGTTTCATTGATGTTGGGATTTAATGCTCGATTAATAAGTGTTATACTCACAGGTTAAAGTTTTTTCCCCTTAATAATCTCACTCTCATCAAGTTTGGGGACTTTGCATTCTTCTATAGACATATTGTAGAACTTGACCATAGCAATCTGAACCCTACATATATCCAATACAAAGTTGTTGGATGCATTCAATACAAATGCAACTTCTTTGGAACCATACTTCAATATATGTGTATTTTACAGATGCATTGGCTCACCAGTTAGTTCTAAACCTTTCTCATTTAGTTATTTTCAAGCCTTCTTCATGTGAAATGGTTTTGGTGGCAATATTACTCGCTTAGTTTTGAAGACTTGGTTAAATCCTGTATCTAATTGTTGATAGAGCATACTATATGACTCAGGACTCATTCCCACCTTGTCACATAATCCTTGATCATCTATACCAGTACAAGTTGCTCACATCCCTAAGATGTTCACTTGTGACACCATCTACAATGTCCCTGAATTTATGATTTTCCAATGCATTTTTTACTATATCCTTGCTTAGGACTTTGGCAATAGTATCATTTTTTTCATAAGGGAACATATTTCTCACTGTAGTAGATTGAGCATATATATTCCATCTATGATATTGTCCACTTCATTTGGTTAATTGGTGAATTGGTTTAACTAATTGGATGCACCAACATGCTTCTTTGGTTTTAAAAGTGGGCCCAATCTCCAAAGTTTTTGTGAGCTTTCTCTATATGTTTCGATTCTCCTTCTCCAAGTTCATAACTTTAGACTATAACTCCATATTTTGCATGTGTGTAGAATACATAGCATCTTCAATGACATACACTCCCTATTCTTCTCATCCAATAATCTATCATTTTCCATCAAAGACTACATATTACCTTGTAATCTTGTTTGCATATTTGTCAAGGCTTGATGAACCCCTGCTAATCCTTGTGTGATAAGTCTGCATGTGTATCCATACAATCATTCATTTCCTTCACAAGCAAACTTTACAAAAGATGTAGGCCCTTCAAATTTTGGTGGCCTTTGATTGACTAGATTGGGTGGATAAATGCACCCATCGACCCAAAGGTCCACGTTTTTGTACCTTGCATTTTTTTCTTGTTGCATCTTATATCTTATTGCATCATCCCTTTCTACAGTTCTTTTGAATATTGGTTCATATTCATCCTCCAATTGAAAGTGAATATCTCTCTTTCTCTTGGTACGTCCTGAACCTACATCCTGTAAAGAAAAATGTATGCCAATTTTAACTTGGATTAACATTCAAATCACACAATTACACCCCTTTGATTCACTATATCTCTGTTCTTTTTTACCCAGTTGAATCTTGTCTCTTTCTCTTGATTTCAATCATGATAGACCCTAATCAACCCCTAATCTACTTTTAATCTACCTCAAATTAGCATCCAATCTTATCTTATATTCTATCCAAAATATTTTCTCTCTCTCTCTCTCTCTCTTTGTGTATGTGTGTGTATGTGTGTCTATCTCTCTCTCTCCCTGAAGAAGAATTGATCAAAGATATTTAAGCACATTTACACAGAAGCTTGGCTAGTGGAGAACAATAATATCCTCTTATCTTTTATCCTAATTTTCTCTTTGTCACTCTATCACTTATTTTCTTAGTTCATCTCACACAATCCTCTCTCTCTCCCCCCCCCCTCTCTCTCTCTCTCTCTCTCTCTCTTTTTATGAATTTTTACAGGTTCACTACAATTTTATAATTGGAAATTAGATTGCATATGAGCTTTGGACACATGCTAAGAATCCTTGTAATAAGTAGAGTCCTACATCTCAAATGTATTGGTTGAAATAGTGAATGGACCTTTGCATGAAGAAGGGACTTCTATGTCTACACACTTAAATGATTTTCACTACATCATCAACCATTTAGCTTCAAAGGAGTTTGAGTTCAAGGATACTTTACATCCTTTATTTTTTCTTGGTACTCATCATAAGTCATTGGATACTTTTCATACGATTTTCTATGCTAAGGGTAGGATGAAATTGCAATATTTTAAGAGGTATCCTCTTGAGTCATTGGATACTTTTTGTACAGCTTGTATTTGGGGTCAATTGTCCATGTTTTAGCTATGGATATAGTTCTACATGTATCTCTTTAACATTGCCATCTTGGGATACATGTCTTTAAATAATGAAAATGCTTGCCAATTTGCTGTATCTATTGCTCCTAGACTATAAGTGCTTTGAGTCTTGTGATCATTATTTATGTAGGAGTAGCATACACTTAGTACCCATAAAAAGTCTAGCATGAAGTGCATGGGTGCACCTTTGGTCTTGTTCATTCGAATGTATGTGGTCCCATGCCTTGTTAGTTTCCAAGTGGTGCAAAGTAATTTGTCACATTCATTGATCATTACTCACATATGGTCTAGGCTTACTATATTAAGGAGAAATAAAATGTCTTATCTATCTTTCAGCATTGGCTTGCTCTTGTTGAGAACCAGTATCGATATAAGTCAAAATGCCTAAGGTCAGATAATGGGGATGAGTATGTCTCAAAAGCTTCTCAGAAATTTTGTGATGAGCAATATATTAAGCGTCATTTGACCACCCCCTACACCCCTCCCTAGAATGGTATTGCTGAATGCATGAACATGATGATTCAAAAAAGAGTCCATATTATGTTTATCTAGGCAAGCTTACCACAATACTTTTGAGCTAGGTAGTTACCACTACCATACACTTGATTAGCTTGTCTCCTTACACTACTATTGATTACCAAGTTGTAGAGGAGGTATGGACTGGAAAACCTCCATCCTATGCTCATTTGTGTGTCTTTGGTTGTGAGGCATTCTACCATGTCACAAGGAAAAGTGCCATAAGCTAGATCTTAAGTCTATGAAATGCATCTTTCTTGGTTATGGGGATGTAGGTGAGATGGGATATTGCCTATGGGATCTGTAGACTCATAAGGTTTTTTGTAGCCATGATGTCATTTTCTATGAGGAAAAGATGCATAAGCAACCTGAGCATGTGATTGAGGTATGCAAGGTGATATCTTAGGAGGAGCCTCGTGCATGTGTACATCAAGTTGGATAGCCTGCAAATAGCAGTTGATGCTGTTAACCCTCAAATGAATGAAGGTGGAAAATCCAAAAAAACTAAAGCAGAAGACAAAGGCCAAGGCAAAGTGAAACAGAAGACAAAGACGCACAAGAAGAAAAGTCCTAAATAAGGGAGAAAGGCATGCAAGGAAAAGCGCAAGTCAATACTTTTGTAAAAGAGCGCAAGCGCATCATGGTTTAATTCAAGGAGCGCCAGGCTCTCACCTGTGCAATATGTAAATGTAGACGGGCAGTGGAAAGGAAGCTAGGAAGATAGAAGGACAATGGGAAAAAGAGCCTAGGCCACGGCCGGCCATGTAAAAAAGGGGATAAGGGGATGTTTGCCCAAAAGGGATTTAGGGTTTTGTATATAAAGTTGAAAAGTGAATGAGAAGCTCATTCTTGTGTGTGGCCAAAAGTGGCTCTCCTCCTCTTCTTCTTCTTCTTCTTCTTGCTTGCTTGAGCTTGTGCTTGAGAGAGGGAGTGTGAGAGTGTGAGGGAGTGAGTGTGTGAGGGTGAGGGACCGGGGAGGAGAAGCTCTCCATCTTCTCCTCTCTTCTTCTCTTCTATTCTTTTCTCTTGTCTTGCTCGCGGCACTGGAACTTGAAGATGGAGCTTGCTTGAAGCTTGCACTTAGATCGTGGAGCTACTGGAGTGTGCGGGAGAGGAGGTAACTCGATCAGCATGGAGGTAAGCTCACCACACCCGTAGATATGGATGGCGCGTCGGCTATGTGAGAGGTAGCCATTAGTGCTCGGCTTGGAATGCTTGAAACAATAAGCGGTCTGAGGGTCTTGACGGTTGAGTGAAAGCTCCCACATTTTGGTTCGGTTGCCGGGACCAACAGATTGAAGCCTTGAGCGCATGCGTGCTTCGAATCGAGCATTGGAGTAGGGTTTTCCCCGAACCGGTGCTTGAGATAGATAGGTAGGAAGCAAGGGAGTTTGAAGAGGTATTCGATCTCCTTAGCAAGTAGGTTTTTGATTTGTTGTTGAATATTAGACTAGGACCATTCATCTCCATCTCTGGTTTTGATTTTTGTTGCATTAGGTTAAGGTTAGGATAGGAAAAAAGAAGGAAAACAGCAAGGTTTTCTGTTGTTGTATAACAGGTTGAAACACGGAAATAGGGGCATAGATTCAAATTTCTGGCTGGAAGAGTATGAGGGACTAACCTTTGAGGTCATAGAAGGCTAGTGTTAGATATGATCAATGCCCCACCCTCATTAGGTGCTACCAATGATCCATGGTGCTCAAAGTTGTAAGGCCCCCATTATGAGGAGAAGCCAAGTGTGAGCCCGGACATTGGTGGAGTCCTGACTTGTATATTAGATGAGGTCTATGTGACCAGATGGCAAAAAAGAGACCATTGTGGGTCTAATCTTTGGGTTAGACAGAGTGGTTAAGCTGGTAGCAACTCGAGGCGCATTGCATCGAGTTGCGGTGTAAGGGAGTTAAAAGGGGCCCCGATGGTAAAGGGAATATTCCCTGGAATATTCCCTGGCCGACTAGTGGAGGCTCATATGGTAGGTCGGTCAGCAGGCCGACCTAACGACCTTCGCAGGCTATAAAAGCTAAACCCCTTCGCAGCCATCACTCACTCATGTTTCACCCAGTCAGAGTTGTTGTTCCAGCTAGCCTTAAGCTCTTCACCTATCTTCTGTCTAGATCGCCATCTAAGCTTCACACAGTGGAAGCGCACGGGTGGACAGAGCCATCTTTGTATCAGTTGTTTGGAGTTAAAGAATTTACTGATTCTCCTCTTATCTGTTGTGTACTCTCTATCTCTTTCTCAGATTCTGTTCGCTGCGCCGTGTAATATTTTACATGGTATCAGAGCCCAGGGGGCTCTAGAGATCGGAGAGCGTGCAAGAGGCAAAGGCTTCAACAGCAAAGAGAAACTATGTCAACTCTGGGAAGCGGTTCTAGCGCATCAGGAAGCGGTGCAGGAGGTGGTGTTGCTGTACCAGCTATTCAAACACTGAGGATTCGCCCACCAACCTTCAGCGAAGGCAAGTTAGATGGTACAAACTACACCTTGTGGAAGTTCAAAATTACAACTATCCTTGATTCTTATGAGCTTCTGGAGACTGTGCTGGGGACTGACGCAGAACCACAGTCTACCCCCGACCCATCAAATCCTAGTGTGATGATTCCTCCGAATGCAGATCTTCTACGAGCTTGGAAACGAAGGAATGCAGATGCATTGTGTGCCTTAGTTACAAGCTGTTCTGACAGTGTTTTGACTTTGATTCAGCATACAACCAAAGCGTCAGAAGCTTGGAATGTACTAAGGAGTCAGTATGAAACATGAAACCAAACAAGGATTCAAAACTTGGAGAATCAACTAGCAGCGGAGAAGTTTGCTGAAGGAGAGACGGTTGAAGCATTCATCACTCGGATTAAGAATCTGCGCGACCAGATGGCTGGTGCTAGGATACAAAAGACTAGCGAAGAGCTAGCTCGGAGATGTCTTCGGATTTGTCCACAAAAGTTTGATGGACTAGTAACTGCCCTTAATACTTAGGTGAGACCTCAAGCTTTAACTTTTGAGGAGTTTTGTGCATTATTAATGGAGGAGGAGTTGAGGCTGAAAGCCCGAGAAGGAAGCAACAATGGAGATGTTGCATTCTCTGCCAATGCAAAAGGCAAAGGTGTTTCCTCCACCAAAAATGATGGTGACAAAAAGAAGAAGGGCGGCAAGAAGAAGTTTCAAGGAGAGTGCTTCTACTGTAAGAAGAAAGGACATGCAATTGCAGATTGTCGTGTCAAGAAGGCAGATGAAAAGAATGGTACCCTTAAAAGTAAAGGGAAAGAGACAGCCAATACGGCTGAAGCAGAGTTGGAATTATTCATGGCGACCATTGAGGAAGTGTGCTCCTCGGCGCAAGAAGAATCTACCACTGACTCTTGGGTGTTGGATAGTGGGGCCTCCCGTCACATGACCAACAAGAAAGGTCTATACAGTTCTATGCAACCTCTACAAGAATCCATCACTGTGACGGTTGGAAATTATGCTAAATGCCCTGCTGCGGGCACAGGTACTATTTCTTTTGTTGCTGCAAATGGTGAAGTCAAAAAGCTTTCAAATGTGTTGTATGTTCCCGAAATCAGGAGAAATCTCTTATCAGTAAGAGCAAAGGGATCAAGCGTCAATTGACGACACCTCACACACCTCAGCAGAACGGTGTTGTGGAACGCAGGAATCGCACCATTGTGGAGATGGCAAGATGCATGCTAAAGGGCAAGGGATTGCCTAACCATTTTTGGGCTGAAGTTGTTAATACTGCAGTCTACATTCTAAATCGGAGCTATACAAAGGCTCTCAAGGGAAAAACACCTCATGAGGCTTACACTGGTAAGAAACCATCTGTCTCACATTTCATAATTTTTGGATGTGAATGTTATGCACATGTTCCAAATGAGAAGAGAAACAAGTTACAACCAAAAAGCAGAAAATGTATCTTCTTGGGTTATAGTGATGAGCAGAAGGCTTACAAATTATATGACCAAGAGGCAAAGAAGATCATCGTGAGCCGTGATGTGGTGTTCAAGGAGGAGCCACATACAGTGGAGGAGGAGAAGGCAAGTTCTTCCACTTTATCATCAAGCGAAGTAGTCCACTATGAACCTGTCCCGAGAGCTATCCCTATCCTTAAGGAGGAGGAAGCATCATCTTCAGATGATGAGGAAAAAGTTCACCAACCTGACATCACCCCACCGGAAAAGCCATTGTCGCGCTGGGTGAAGCAGCTCTATGACCACAATAATCCTATGCCTGCATCTGTTGAGGAGAAGGCAGATGGACCAAGGAGGTCTCAGAGAATAGAGGAGCAAAGGAGGGCTTCTGCTCACATAGTCAATATGGCCTTGATGGTTGAGATTATGAGAGAAGTAAAGGATCCAACTGACTTAGAAAAGCACTTGCAGATCCATCATGGAAGGCTGCTATGCAGGCGGAGTATGACAGCATAATGAAGAATGACACTTGGGAGCTAGTGGATCGACCATCAAAGCGGAAGGTTATTGGCACCAAGTGGATCTGGAAGGTAAAGTACAAGGCTGATGGTACCTTAGAAAAGTACAAAGCTAGACTGGTTGCCCAAGGATTTTCACAAGTTGAAGGGTTTGATTTTCAAGAGTCATTTGCTCCAACTGCCAGAATGACCACTATTCGCACGGTACTTGCAGTGGCTGCCCATGAGAAGTGGCCAGTATACCAAATGGATGTTCAGTCAGCGTTCTTAAATTGTGACCTCAAGGAGGAGGTGTACATGGCTCAGCCACCAGGGTTTGAGGCCCCCCATTCTGAGAACAAAGTGTGTAAACTGAAGAAGGCATTGTATGGGCTGAAACAAGCCCCCAGAGCATGGTACCAGCAGATAGATAGGTTCTTTTTAAACCTAAACTTCAAAAGATGTGCCTCAGATGCTAACTTGTATGTTTACAGGGATGGTAAAAAGTCTATAGTGATTGTCCTATATGTGGACGACCTTCTTATTACAGGTGACTATGAAGATATGATCAACCAAACTCGAAAGGCTTTGAGTTCTGAGTTTGAAATGACAGACTTGGGCTTGCTGCACTATTGTTTGGGGATTGAAGTCTGGCAAGAGCCAGGAAAGATCTTCATCTCTCAAAGAAGTATGCATGGGAGATCTTGAAGGCATTTGGCATGACTGAGTGCAAGGAGATAGCTACACCTATGGAGGTGAATGCAAAGTTATCCGTCGAGGATACATCAGCACTAACAGACATTGGGAGGTATAGGAGGTTGGTCGGCAGTCTGATCTACTTGTGTAACACCAGACCAGATATCAGTTTTTCTGTTGGTGTTTTGAGCAGGTTCTCAAACAAACCTCATGAGAGTCATTGGAAGGCTGGGATGCGGGTGCTCAGATACTTGAAGAAAACTCTTGACTATGGTATCACATACAGTTTCGAAACTTCTCTTGTGGGGAATTGTGACTCAGATTGGGCAGGATACATTGATTCCAAGAAGTCAGTTTCTGGTTATTGTTTGTCTTTGGGTTCAGGAATTTTCTCTTGGATTAGTAAGAAGCAACCAACAGTGGCATTGTCTTCTACCAAAGCAGAGTACAAGGCAGCTTGTTTTGCTGCATGTGAGGCCGTATGGTTGAGAAGGATTCTATGGCATATGGGAGTGCAGGATGAAGAACCAACTGTGATGAGATGTGACAATCAGAGTTGCATCGCCATTACCAAAAATCCAGTGTTTCATGCACGCACCAAACATATACAGATCCAGTATCACTATGTGCGTGATTTGATGGAGGATGGGATAGTGGAATTGGTCTACTGTCCAAGAGAGGAGAATGGAGTAGATATCTTCACCAAAGCACTTACGAAGGATTTGCTTCAAGTTCATCTTCAGAGACTCGGCATTGGGCCAAGGAGATAGTTCACCTATGGGTGAACATTGAGGGGGGGTGTTAGATATGATCAATGCCCCACCCTCATTAGGTGCTACCAATGATCCATGGTGCTCAAAGTTGTAAGGCCCCCATTATGAGGAGAAGCCAAGTGTGAGCCCGGACATTGGTGGAGTCCTGACTTGTATATCAAATGAGGTCTATGTGACCGGATGGCAAAAAGGTGACCATTCTGGGTCTAATCTTTGGGTTAGACAGAGTGGTTAAGCTGGTAGCAACTCGAGGCGCATTGCATCGAGTTGCGGTGTAAAGGGAATATTCCCTCGAATATTCCCTGGCCGACTAGTGGAGGCTCATATGGTAGGTCGATCAGCAGGCCGACCTAACGACCTTCGCAGGCTATAAAAGCTAAACCCCTTCGTAGCCATCACTCACTCATCTTTCACCCAGTCAGAGTTGTTGTTCCAGCTAGCCTTAAGCTCTTCACCTATCTTCTATCTAGATCGCCATCTAAGCTTCACACAGTGGTAGCGCACAGGTGGACAGAGCCATCTTTGTATCAGTTGTTTGGAGTTAAAGAATTTACTGATTCTCCTCTTATCTATTGTGTACTCTCTATCTCTTTCTCAGATTCTGTTTGTTGCGCCGTGTAATATTTTACAGCTAGGATGGGGCAATAAGAGGTCAAGGGAACCAAGAAAGATCACATTTGACATCGTGCCCTCTGAGAAGAGAGTGAGTTTGAGAGCCAGGGAGAGAGAGACAGAGAGAGCTGCAGGGAGATAGTCAACGTGTTGATCGATTCGAGCGCCACACCTTTTTCAGATACGCCAAGCATTTCCCTTTGTTGCTTTGCATCTAATTAGATGGCAGGGCATGATTTGGTGAAGTAGACGTCAACCCAGAGGTGTCGTGTAAAACTCGCAGGCCGTCAATCGCGCAGTCGCGGACCAGTTCATCTGAGTCCCAGAATAGGATTGCCCTATCTCTGGAGTCAAACCGTGCGACTCCAAAAATCAGACCTCTCCAAAAACTGTTTGACTCCAAAAATAGGACCACCCTTCCGATCCGATTCCCAAAATCAGACCAGTCCAGAATCGGATCAGTCTAGAATCGGACTAGTCCCAGAATCGGACCACCCTTGTCCGACTGATTGGACATTCCTGTCCGATTTTGAAAATCGGACACTCGGACCTTGGAAATTGGACACAAGGAATCAAACCACTCAAAATCGGACATGACCAAAATCGAACCATTGGGCCGATCGGACCAACCCAAAATTGGACGTATGATTCTGATAATCAGACTCCTGAAAATCGGACATCTGAGAATCGGATAGAAAACTGTCAAAATTGGACAGGCATCTAGAACAAAAATTTTGACACATCTAAATCCCAAGATTGACCCCAAAGGCTACTAGAGCTAAAGGCACATCATAGATCCATCGCTGGGCTAAAATTTAGAGCAAGTAGTTCAAAATTTGGCTATAAAAGGTCCTCCAAATTGTACATGGCGTTTACCATAACAGCCCTGCGTGCCGGGGGGGAGGGGGGATTGTCCCCTCTCCCCCCCGGATCCTCGCAAAGGGGGCTCTGCCCCCTTCACAGCTCCCCCAAGTAGGTTGGAGAGAAAATGCACATCATGACAGGTCCTCTGGATTAGGCCCTAGTGTAGTAATGGCTCTACACAAGCATAGATCTTCACTTACAAAGCAGCAAACATAAGCCCACACCCAAATAAAGACAAAAAGAGACCCTAGAACCTCAACATGCCAATCTAGCCAAACCATCAAAGGCAAAAGGGCCACACCACGAGAACACAAAGACATTGTGTTCAGACCGTGTCTAGTTAGAGCAAAATGCAACATCAAGCTACAATAGCAAGAATGACTAGATATGACAGTCCTGATGATAGATGCTCCTTGAATAGTACTTCACTGACGATCTAAGACATCAGTGGAGAATCCACATCTAGTCGTGCAGTTGGGGACTCAAGGGCATTTGTCAAAAGGCTTAAATTCACAAGCCAAGACCCGAAAGATGAAGACATAGTACCACCTTCTTATCTTAGGGTCAAACTCACCGCGAAAAGAAAGCAGACTATCAATGCTCTGATTGATGAAGGAGTAGATTTTAATATCTTGACCTATGAATCATGGACCATACTAGGCCAACCAAAGCTCACACCGACTAATGCAACTCTTAGCCCTTACGGGGGACACCCACGAGCACTCATAGGGAAGTGCAAAATCCTTGCGACAATTGAAACTGAAAGCTTGCCTATCCTATTTCATGTTCCTCCAAATAGTGCTGGTTACAGGAAGGAAACCCTCCTAGGAAGACCCTTCAAAAGGGAAACCAAGTGTGAGGCTGACCAGCAAAGAGGATACACCTGACACTACCGAGTGTGAGGATAGTCACAACTAGGATGACCTCATCGAACCTTGAGGGAAAAACAAGGAAGGTGTTGATGTAACAGTCAAGCCTACTAACGAGAGTAAGGACTTGTTGGAAGAGTTGATACAAGCACAGGTCGAACAACGAGAACCAATGAGTGAGGCCATGCTTGAAACAAAAAGGTCAAGAGACAATGCCAAGGATGGGCTTTGGACTTACAGATATCGTAGAAGACCCCAAAAGAAGCCCAAGCCTTATAGATGAATGCATCAATGGAGGGTCAGCACAACGCCGCGATGGATATCCAAAGCGTTGCTACGTGCTCAAGGGTATTACACAGGTAATCGATGGATTTGGGTACCAAAATCCCCTGCTAAACCACCTCTATCAGCTGAAGGCTAGATTGCATCAAAATCAATGAAGCACAGGAGGAAATCTAAGAGAAACTCTAGGTCTCAAGGCAAGAAACCAAACATGAGTGTTCGAAAGAGAGAGCCTCAACCTAGCATGCTTAATAAGTAGATGTCATATGTAACCATCGAGTGTGCACAAAAGTCATTAGTGACCAAAAAGCCTTTGATTTTCCAAGAGGATAACATGCATCATGGGCACAACATTGCTCATGGCAAGGCTGATCGCTCAGTAAAACAAATGGCACAATTTCCTAATAGCCTCGAGCAAATCATTCAGCTAGTGCCCCGTCCACCTAAGAGTCCTTGATCTCCTACACCCTCTTTTTCCAAATGGACACACGAAGCACAACAACAGTCATCAAGGGCGGTTGCTCGCTCCGAATCTCTATCTCCATCTAAGCTTCCAAATGTCCAAGAGGTGGGACATGACACTAGCCATAGCTCTCGGCCCAAGGATATGCATGTGCAGCCTAATGTGACTAGATCATGCTGGATCTACACAGATGAATGCTCAAAGGGCAACAAAAGACACGACCACTTCCGATTGCCCTAGGGACCTCACACCGCAATCCACTAAGAGTAGCTAGCTCACTGGACTAGCCGCTACTACTTCCAATCAAGGATCACAGCAGTCACAACCCTTGGCCGTGACAATGCCCCTTGCGGAATGTGTCCTTAGTAGTCTACCTGTGGAGGAGGCATCGCAACCAACTTCCTTGACAACTGCAGTACTTCCAAAGTTCCTAAAGCCTAGGCTGGAGTATTTAAACACAAAGGAATTGGTTGAAGAGCCAGACTCTCCAAAAAGAGAGGCAGTTGTACCCTCACAAGCTAGCAAGGCTATTCAACAGGCCGCGGCTATGTCCCATGAGGACACACTAGAGAGAGAGAAGGCTGAGGCCCAACCAAGCACATCAATGGTTGACCTAGTCTAGGGTCCTGAGCCATTGAGAGATGCACCTTTTCTAACCAAGAAAAAGAGGAGAAAACAACGAAGACAACAGCTGTCACAGGTGGTCGTGGACCCCAAGAACATTGACACCAAGAGCGCGGGAGAGCTGAGGAATAAAGCATCGAGTCCATCCACAAATGACCCCATTGATGCCTCTCCTAATAGCGGTGAAACCTCAGACACATTCGTGTGCTCTGAAAAATCAAAGCAGTCATTACAATCAATGGCTTCTTACAACACTCAATTCACCGACAACAAAACTCGCATTGACCAATCAAGAGTGGATAGAACGCTATCACAACAGGATGACAAATCTATACCAGTCACGCCCAAGGAGAACCATGACGCAATAACAAAGCCTTAGGAGAAATATGGAAACCTCGAGCGCATAAGAAATCCTAGCGTTGGCCAAATCTACTCGTCTAGGCCTGAGTCCCCAACTATGCTAAAGCCCAGGAAAACTCCTAGAACCTTGCATGAAATAGCAACCGAGCAAGCCCAAGCGCCGTCTCCTCGCCCTCCTCCACGACGATGCCTGCTCTACCATGGCCAACTTGTTGCAAGCTGCTTCTACTTCTACCCCTTCCCCTCAACCCTAACTCCATGTTGTTGCCTGCTCATCCTCCCCCTCAGGCCTGATTCATCAATTCATTACTCACTTTTACAGACTATCCTCTTTACATCAAGACTAACTACATGTGTTCAAATAATTGAACACACCCTATGGAGAATGAATAATTTGGACTATTATACCCTACGGAGAATGAATAATTTGGTCATAACTTTATCTCCCTATCTTCCTTTATTGCAAGTTTCTATATAAGCATTAATGCATCGGGGCTTGTTTATAAAGCTTGAAATAGGCATCCGTACAATCATATAGGAATTCATTTAGATGACATTTGGTTCAAATGCTATTGTCTAATCAAATAACATTCATTGCCATACATCATTGATACAAGGCCATTGCAAGTGCAATCTCATAATCACCATCATATATCTATTTGGGGCTATAGTGGCAACATCATGTTACGCTTAGTTAATGTCTCTCATTGAGGATTGAACTCCACATGTGCCATAAGGCAACTACGAATGCTCCACACAGTTATAGTCAACTTGAGTGCTCTAAATTCGCTACATTAAGATGATGCAATCAAGCTCCTTATCTAGTACAACAGGATTGATTCTCAAACCCTTGCACATACAATGTTTGTTGTATATGATCCACTTGGAGCTAGGATAACTTGGCATTGCATGAAATCCACATGGAGTTAGGACAGCTTCATACCTTGGGGTTTATTTGGTGGAGAAAAAGAGAGAAAAAAACACAAAATGAGCATGATTCTATCCTAGATGCCAAGGAGATTGAACCTAAGTGGTTTGAGCATGTTGGTGAGTACATGGGTGAGTTGTGGCACTCCCTCAAGAAAAAGCCCATGGTACTATGCATAACATGGGTGAGTTGTGGCACTTCCTCAAGAAAAAACCCATGGTACTATGCAGAACAATGATGTTACCTCACCAATAAGTATAGGAAGAAAAATATACAATTATGTAGACATCAAATGTGAAATCAAATGGACCTCTTGTACCGGCTCATGAATAGATTGAGTGCATCATAAGATTTTATTGGCCATGACTTGGTAGACCCAGTATATAATGACAAGTCTACCCTTACAAACTATTCCATTAGGAACTTGACACAAATAACACCATGGAGATACCTTTGAGGAGTTGGCCTAACATTTGGGACTATGAAGACAAACAGACTCTCCTTTGAGGGCATGATTGCCCCCTCATATTCAAAGTATTCATTAACAAAGATACAACTATCCACCCAAGGCTTGCATATGAGCAACATCAACATCCTAAAAGACACGATTCCAAAATTCCAAGACCAAAGAAAGAATCCTCAAGGATATACTCACAAGGGGATATGCACAGGGAAGAGTTAGTAACCCCACACCTATAGCTTCACTCAACCTTCAAAACATAAGGGATATACTCACAAGGGAACATGCACAGGGGAGAGTTAGTGACCCCACACCTATCGCTTCACTCAAACTTCAAAACACAAACTTTACCTCCTATTGGTGAGCAGAATCTTCCACTCTTGAATGCAAACTTAGTCATCCTCAAGAATATTCTCACTAGGGAATACCCACAAGGAAGACTCAGGTGACCCCACACATGTAGTTTAACCAAACCTTCAAAGCACGAACTTTACCTCTTACCGGTAAGTAGGATCTTCCATTTTGGAATGCAAACTTAGTCTCTTAAACAATATTATGACGACTTTCTTTCCTCTCCTAAACCGATTTTGTGCACTTGATGTTGATTTGGCACATGTGCTCATGTAGTAGGTAATATAGTGTGTCTCTTCTCCTTCACATCATCATTTTCTTCTCTTCCTTCTTGTTATAAAAAATAGCCCCTTTAGACCAAGCAAAGTCATACAAGAGCCATACCTACATTCTCCTCAATAAGCCCACTATCTCCACCTCTACATAAGTTACTTCTTCCTTCAATACAACCCCCAATATTAGCAAATCTTCCTCTCAAATATCTCTCATATAGTTAATGTGTCATTTCCCTCAATATCAACACCTAAAGAGTCAAAATTAACATAGCCTTTTCTTCAATGTTATCATTCAAAAGCGAAAACACATAGATTGCCAAGTTACATTATACGAATCGTGATAATTGGGCAAAAGAACTATATTAATAATTCCATTACAAAGGATGCAAGTGTGGAGGTATTCTATCTTTAATTTTCTTCCATATATAAAAAAAACCATGCTAATTTACATCATCCAAGTTGTTGGGTATTGGCAAAGAAAAAAACATAAGCATGTCGAGTGTAGATAAATTCAAACAACTTCTTGTTTAGAAAAATCTCTTTTGCTTATGGTCGGGCTAGCTAATAGTGTGACAACAATTTGCCACAATTTGAATAGGTTGGAGTACATTTGCTCCCATTCTATCTCCTCACCACATTGATTCCAAGCATCAATGAGTCCTAGAGATTGATAAGAAGAATATAAAGTTGTAACAAATGTAACCAATTGTAGCTCACATTGTTTTTGGGAAATAACACACATTGGTCCTACAACAAATTTAATTATCAATTGATCTAGGAATTCCCTAGCTTGTCAATCATAAATCTCATAATCCCTATGATAGTTTTTAGGAGAGAACTTTAGCAACATTGAAAAAGGACACTACAAGATACAGGCCTTATACCGACATTAAAAGCGACGAAAATGTAAATAACAAAATTTGCCCCCGTCGTCGCAAAAAGTGTCGTTATTGGCAATGCCATAGAACAGTCGGTATTAGTGTAGGTATCAGGGTCGGTATCAGCATTACTACCAATGCCAATTACGACACTGATACGACACTCTGCGTCGCTAATAACGGTGCCAATAATGACACGAGCAGTAAATTTGCGACTCTAACAGTGACGGTAATAGGGAAAAAAAATTTGTGGCAGGGCAGCAAGTTGCCCTACCATATATAGCACTGTGTGCTTTATTACAAAATAGTTTCTGCACTGTGTACAATGCTCATGTAAACAAAAACAAAGTATATTGAAATCATAACACTGATACATGAAATAAATACATGATTGCATAATGAAAGCGACTGGTACAATCATTACAAGATATCACTACTACATAGAAAAGGTCTACACATATCAGGCGACCAAAAAAGAAAGGTGTGTGAGCTCCAGGGATCCATGGGAGAGCTATATATCCTTGCCATCCGAAAGCTCGTCCCGCCGCAAAGGAGCATCGAACGGACTCTACAAAAAAAGAAACAACACATCAGTCCACCATACAATAATGCATTCTAATGAAACATGGTAACTACAGACAAGAAAGATGAGTGACTTATAGGGCCACTGCATCTATACAATCGGTTGGTCAATGCAGTGAGACTGTGCCTCTCTGCATATCGAGTCTCAAGGCTGGTCGGATCGCGATTTGTAATGGAATGCTGCAAAGAAAACAAAATACTAGCTATTAGAAACATGATTATCAGTACAAAGGATATTGCAAAAAAATAAACAAGCAAAACAAAAGAAAAACTTACAAAATCCTCCAAATATGTCCTGTGGCTACCACTCCAAGATGATGGACCACTCTCGCCTCTAGTCGTGCCCTCGCCACCTCCCGCTTGCTGACTCCAACATCCTAGAGAATCTGTAGCCTCCTCCCTCAGTCGGCACCAGTCGTCCGTGTCTAGCCACTCGGGCTTTGCAGCACCACTCTTGAGTACCTTGCATGCATCCGATTGTTTGTGTGACATATATGCACGCATGTAGTCCATCATCCAACCCGTAGAAAATCTATCTACTGAGGTTGGAACCGGAAACTCCTCATGCAAGGATGCTACTATGTAGTCCTTGCTCCCCTCCGGTATGTTCTTCCAGTGATCTAAGACCTTGTGCCGAAAAACTTATTGGTACAACTCTCTCATACGAGCCATCACCCTCCTCCCCTCATCATTCATGATGATGGCTCTTGACCTATCATCGACTACATAGGCATATACCCCTGGGGTATGCCTAAGATGGGTCCTCTCCCACCTGCGTCCACGCTCCTGGGCATATCCAGGAGACCCTTGTGCATCTGGTGTACCGATCGGAGTAATATCTGTTGAAGTGGCACCCATAGGGGTGCCACCTACAAACGGCTGAGCAAAAGCTGGAGTGACTGGAGTAGACATTCCCACAGGTGTGACAAATCTTGGAGGTGATGCAACTCTAGCAGAACGACAAGACGAAGACATCGCATCCGTGCCTCCACAGCATCCACCTGAGCCTGAGCCACACTCCTTGGAACCGCCACGAGAGCAAGAAGTCCCACCTATATCCCATGCCGACCGCGGGCTCACTGCCTCCGTATCTCTGCAGCATCTCCCTGACCCTCAAGCTCTCCCTCTCTCTGGCCCAAGTCTGGAGTGTTGACCTCATCTGCTCGAAGCTAAAGCATCCGATCGCACCGAAGTAGATCTAGCAGAGCGGCCTGACGATGTCTGAGATAGCTCATGGTCTGCCATGTCTCTGAATCTCGCGATCTGGTTTGGAGACATGCGCATGAAGATATCCTGCAACTCCTCATCGCTCATCCCTCGACTCATCCTTAAAATGTCACCTGCACATACAAAAAATGATATTAGCATAATCAATTTAAATCATACAAAGCATGGTAATATAAATCCTAAAAAAATGATCTCACTTAAAATGCATATCTTATGTATCCTTATAAGCTATTAGTCAATGAATTGAGTAAGTGGATGCTCTAGTCTCTTGACACAACTCCGCATACACTGAAAGGTTGATAGACATGTCACCACAAAAGGATGAGTCCACCTTGTTCTCAAAGAATTCTTGGACTCCTGTATTTTCATCATTGTTAGTTGATGCTGGCTCCAAGCTTTCGGTGGCCTCCACCCCTTGCAATATTGACCCCTCTATTTGTATATTGTCTTCATCTATGCTCGAAACATCGCTTTGATCATATACTCTTGCACTTCGAGTAGCTGAAGGTATAACATACCACCATTGAGGTTGTCGGGGGTTTCGATAGAAGATTACCTATTCACAAACACGTACAAGAGAGTTTAAACTATTGTGACATGTACCATGTCGTAATACAATTAACAAAAAAATGAGTTCATGCACCTGTTCACAATGGGCCGGCAACACAAAGGTGTCATGCAAATCCGTCCATTTTTTTTCGGAATGTATTTCGAGAAATCTAGATGGACCTCGTCAAATTGTTGCTCTAGTGCCTTCAAGTACCACTTTGAACCATTGCACATGGAATAGTATCATGGAGAAGCTATAGTAATCCATTATAACAATACTTTGCAAGCTCCCAAAATACTCCATCTCATCTATAACCGTTTTTGGATCCGTTGCTCGTCACTGGCTGTCCTGCTCGAACCTTGCCATGATACCACAGTCCATTGTGGAGTTCATTTTGTCAATACGCTCCACGCAAAAATACCATCGGCGTGACCATGCTGCACTATATATTTTGTACTGTACATTGAAATACTCAAATTAGATGTCGCATATAAAATATAAATACGACAAATCCTAAACACCTCATCACCTTGGACTACATCCCTTTGAGAATTCCCACTCCTCCATTGAGACCTCTGCCCCTTCGTGAGATGCTATGATCAAAGCTCCATGCAACCATCGCATTGACATGAACCATGACATCTCCTCCATGCCCTCGGGATATCGAATCAGTCGATGACGCGTACTACATAGAGGCATGGTGCAACATACAAAAGCGATTCACCTTATCCTCCATTGTAGCATCCATTCTTTTTTCTACCCCATTTCCAACCACCACATCTCCGGTCAGTCTATCATCATCCTTCAGCAACCATAGCATTTTGTTGTCTAGATCCACCGTTGGTAGCCATTGTGAAATATGCACTAGTACCTCAGACACCAATCAACCTTCAGCCATGCTATCTTCTGGCTGAGCTCATTTTCGCACAAAGACTTTCACAGTTTTCATGAAGCACTCCAAGAAGAACATCCATCGCATATGGACAGGTCTAGCAATCTCCACTTCATCTACAAGATGCACAAGAAGGTCATTAGGAGAAATATGGACTCTCTTTTTTGCCCCTTAAGGAGTGAATAAACAAATATAGGCCTAACCAATGAGAGAGCTGGGATTCCAGATTCATGTAACATGAATCTTCTAGCCATATCTTGGACCAAATCTTCCCTTAGCAATAAAATAAGGGAAAATGTGGGGACTACAATGCTGTCACTTCTTGGAAGTTTGTGCCTCGAATTTTCATTTTCTTATTTTTTATGTTTGACTTTTCTTTTCTCCCCTTTTCAGTTTCCCCCTCTTTCTTAGGCGGAACTCAAATTTGTCATATCTCTTTCCCCGCTTCTTTCCTAAAGAAATTTTACAACCTCACTGTTACTTGCCCTGTCTGTAACCCTGTAAAATTTCATTTGCTTTGCACAAGCACAGAGAGAGTTTCATGTGTTTTATGAGAGCAGAGCTTGTTTTACCAAAGCCCTAAGATTCTCTTCACAAAACTCTACAGGTATATTTTTCTCTTCCATAAATGTTCTATGGTAAAGTTTTATCTCGTTTGGAGAAAACCTGTGCAAGTTATGTGCATTCTCTGACATGTAATTTCTTTTGTTTTGATGCTCTAGGAGTCTCTTACAGTCAAGAATAGTGATATTTTGAACACTCAACTTCTTCTTCAACATCTTAGGGTTTCTCTGTAAACAAAGTTACAGGTATATTGTCTTGTTTCTTTGTTGCTCCATTGTTAAATTTTATCTCGTTTAGACAAAATGTATACAAGTTACATGCATACTGAGATTTCCTTTGTTTTTTTACTCCAAGAATCTCCGAGGGTGAAGAAAAATGATTTATTAAGAACTCAACTTCTACAACATCTTTGGGATTTTTTGCAGAGAAAGCCACAAGTATATTGCCATTTTTTACTGTTGTTCCATGGTTAAATTTCAATGCATTTGGACAAAGCCTATATAAGTTATATGTATGAGTTGACCCAAGATTTCTTTTGTTTTTGTACTGCAGGAATCTGTCAGTGAAGGAACAATGGTCTTGCTATAAGTCAACTTCTTGTTCAACATATCTAGGGATCTTTGTGAAAGAAATTACAGGTACAATGTTTCTTTTTTAAATTGATCCATTTAAATTTAATTTCATTTGGAGAGAACATTTACAAATTATACACATGTTGATAGGTAACTTTTGTATTTGGTTGTTACAGATGTCTTCACGGAGGAAAAATATCAGTAGCATACTTGCACTGGAGGTCTTCAACAGGAAAGATAATGGCGGTAATTGGATTTGTGATAAGTATTATAAGTTGGATTGGATTTTGATGCACCCAAGTACTCAAGGGAGTTTCAAGGTCAAGCGCAAGGATGTTGCAAACCCTAGCAAACATTGGAAATGTAGAATTCTAGAGTTCAGAAAAGTGTTTAATGGCACAAGTGCAGTAACAGAAGTGTTGATTCAACATGTTTATACGCATAAACAAATCTCTGTACACGGCGAGAACAACATTGCAAATTATAAACAAAACAGTAAGTTGTTAAATTTTATCATTGATTATTCTTTTGTATCAGAGTTGTTTTTAAAAGTCTTTGCAGTATTCTAATTCAGTCTTGTTTGATTGACAGCTCTATATCCATCGACTTTGCATGAATGGCAGAATGTGGAATGTTTAAGCGGCAAGATACATGTTTGGCATGAAGAGATAGGTTCTTTGATCTATGATAATACCTCTGCAAGTCAACTTGCCACTCAAAATATCTTTTTCTATAATTCATTGTATGTGGTAGAAAGCCAGAGATTGCAGCATGTCCCATTGCCGCCACTATCTAGTGGTGAATGGTTCATTGGTAGCTTGGAGTTGTCAAGAGCTTGCAAGTCGAAGATAAAATCTGACATCAATAGTTCTATGAAACCCACCACAGGCTCCAAAGATGTGCATCTTAGTTGGTTTATTCCATTCTCATTGTTTGCACATTTATTTGGTTCATGTGATGTTTTGAAGAAAACAAAGATTACTTATCAATGCAAAGTGTCCATTCGAGGAATGGATGAGTCAGCTATTGGGTGAGTCTTGGCAAGTCAAAAGAACACATTTTGATGAGACGATTGAGTGTAGGGTCAACCAATCTGATATTACATTCAGATAAAACTTTTTTCCTACTTTGCATACCTTGATTTAATTGACATAGGTCTCGCTTAGATGAATTGTTATGTTAGTCGCATTCACTTACCATTATTTTTGTTTTTATTACAGGTATTTCATTGCTAGACAAACTCTGTGCGTTCGCTTTCGATATAGAAGATGGAGACTTTTGCGAGGGGAGTGGATCAGCTTGGATCAAGATATCTGAGATGACACACATACAGCGCTCGTAGATGTGGTAATCTTGTGGAGTGGTTATAATCCTTTCGTAGTCAGCGCAGAGAGTCATTGGCCCATTTATTTTCTGAGACAAGAAATCCAATTAATGTCCAGTGAGCCCCTCTACAACTTCTATTTCAAGTTCGATAATAGAAAAGTCAGGACTCGTAGTGAGCAATCCATGACATGTAAACAATGTGCTTCTCCACATATCCTTGAGATAGTGGAATCCTTGTAAAAAAACTTTATAAAGAGCGAATACATACCTTTTTTGAACTTCTGAGTACTTTAAATTTTAGTTTACTGTGATCCAAGCATGCGATAATACATATTGTAATTACTCAATTGTGCAGTTAAAAATCATAATTAAATTGCAGGTTAGAGGTCTATAATCTATAGAATATTGTCTTTGCACAATGATATATTGTAGCGCATCTCTGCTACTCGTTTCTTAAATTTTAATATTAAATTGGATCCAAAGGGAATTTCAAGGCCTTTTAGATTTATTTTCTTTAAAAAATTATATATTTTCTCTCGTTAGACTTGAATATACTCAGCGACCCAAACATATTCGAGGATATAATAATGTAGAACGAAGCGTTTATCTGTATGAGTAATTTTAACAGTGACTTTAAAGTACTGAAATAAAGAAACTAAGGTAAGAGTTTTAATTTGAAACTTTAGAGTTAATAACTTTATAAAGAACCTTTATTTAAAACCCTAGACACATAAAAGCTATAACTCCAAACTCATTTTCACTTTCATTCTCCACTTCCCTACACTTGTGCTCTCCTTCCTTCTCTCTTTGTGTGCCATGGCTACCACTCCCGCCTTTGCCGCATGGATCAGCTCCACATGCTACGTGCACATAGGGGACTAGATATACCCTAGGTTTTGCGTGACCTTGAGTCTAGAGAGCTTGCTTTCCGTTGTAGACCCTGACTCTAGTATACTAGCATCGTTTTGTGATGCAGTGAACCCTCTCACTTGCTCTATTCCCGACTCCACTCTCAGGTGGGTTCCCATGGATTTTTTGTATAGTTTGTGTGCCGGATCCAACCATGCAAAGGTGATAAGTCGAGCCCTGGTGCATGTGGGGCAACATCTCCACGCTAGAGCAGTGCCCACCTTGTCACAGGACCACGTCACGATGGATCTCATTGAGAGGGATGCCGCCTTTGCCATATATGTTATGTGCACTGAGGTGCAAGAGGACAGTGTGACGAGGACATCGACGCACCCTCTCGGCCACTACTAGAGTACTTTGAGAGGGAGCCTGAGGAGATCACTCTCGATCTGAGTGTTGAGGCAGCACAGAGCTTGGCCATTGTGCACCCACCTCCCTGCCCTGATGAGATACCCACGAGCGAAGAGCCACCCCTCTCTTCTCTCCATGCTATCACTATCGAGGGGGTGGAATATCTACTCATGCAGGATGTGCTAGAGTTGTTGGAGCTTAGGGAAGAAGAACTATACTGTATCATGGTGCGTGATGCACCTAGTGATTTCATAGATTTTGATTTACAGGATGCCCCACCACATGTTGATGAGGTGGCTCATTATGATGGCATGAGCATCGATGACATCTCTGCCATTGTGAGCATCCAAGAGCAAATTGAGGATGCGGCGCCACAGTATCAGATCTCTGATGAGGAGTTCGAGCGGTTGCAGGAAAGCCTTTTTGGTCCTCGACCCGACTATGCAGTGCCTACCCAGGAGAGAGACGAGGGCGGCCCAGTGGCAAGAGCAGACCTGGATGCTCCATTACAGCGGCAGATAGATGATGCAGAGAAGGTAATGTTCTCGGTTTCCTATGAAACTTAACCAGTAGGGCCTCTAGGGCATCGAGAGCGCACACATGTGTTTTTGTCGGGATCGGGCCCCCAGATGTGCCCTGGCCGGAGGCTCGCGTCTGGGGGCCTGAATCTGCATGTCGGGATCGGGCCCCTAGATGTGCCCTGGCCGGAGGCTCGCGTCTGGGGGCCCGATCCCGACAAAAACACATGTGTGCGCTCCCGATGCCCTAGAGGCCCTACTGGTTAAGTTTCATATAAATATGATTTATATATCTTCAGCACACTCCATGCATAGTGAGTCTGATACTGAACTTGTGTGTTGCAGGAGATTGTCTATATAGATGAGTTTTCATCTAGGCAGGGTAGCCGATCTGGTAGCCAAGGAAGGGTGCAAGACTCGGCATTGAAGGAGTACGTTGGGCAGCTTGTCAACGACATTATTGTGTTTCATAAGACATGCTCCCCTGCTTTTGCCGAGAACTTCTTGAAGTTGAGGGCACTAACAAAGACTGGGCCCTTCAAGACCATCCCGACCAACTCTAGCCTGGAGAAAGTATTGTTGCTTCGACGTTCGAAGCTACTCTACTTATTCACGAGTACTAGGTCTGGCCCACTTTTCTCCATGGTGGCCCGTGGCATGGTTGCCAGCATTGAAGACCCCACTGTCATTAGACAGGAACTATTGGGGCAAAATGTATTGTTGCCTATGATCAAGAATAGCTCTGACCATGGGGAGCCTAGCTCGAAGAATCCTAGGAGAGAATAGATGTACTTATTGCCTACTGATATCGCATCACTGATGTACTGCACTTTGTAATCTTCTCTTCAAGTAATGAAAATCGATGTTTGTTGGATTCGCGTGCAATGTAGTTTGTGATACGTGTCATTTAGTGTTGTTTTTTACTTGAATGTTACGTTTATTTGTCGAATTTATACGTAACACGATTCGTACCCTAAATTTAATACGTAGTGCTTTATCAAATTCGTGCGCAACATGTATTTGTTCGAACGCATGTAACGATAACTCAACGACGTAAATAAAATAAATATCAAGTGACTAAACAAAAATAAGACGCGCCAAAAACTTTGTATTTGTATTAATAACAATTTTACATGGGGTCCATTACAACCAAGGCTTTACAAAATGTCTTCAGAAGCTACATTCCATGTGCTTTTGAGTTGTACACCTCACCTCTATCCTTGTTCACCTCCGCGAGGACTATCTTTCCATCGCTGAAAGAACCTGACTATCCGCAGATCCCTGTCGGTGACGGTGACGCTCCTTGCATGCACTGCTGCATAGACTGAGTCTCCAAATAAGTCGATGAGGTAGGCTTCAGCAGCTTCTTGTAGTGCGAGGAGGGCCTGGGCAGTCCAGCGATCCGGTTGTTTCGCGCGTGATGTATCTGGAAACTGGGTCCTGTTGTTCCTGATCAGTATGCCCTCCATGATCTCCCGCACCAACTTCTGGAATGGAGCCTTCGGTATCAGGAGGTGAGTGGTCTTCTGGTAGTGGCGGATCTCGCAAAGAGCCACTGTGCCTGGCTTCCATCGACGCTTGCAATGCTGGCGTCGTGGTGGTGGTGGTGGAGCTGGAGGACGTGGCTGCCGTATGGAATTTCCAGGGGGTATCTCCGGGCCGCTTGCTTGGTGCGTACCATGTCTTCTAGGAGAGAGAACTCAGAACTCAAAAGTGAAATGTGTAAAATGAGGTGAAACTTTAAACTTATAGCCAAACTTTTCAAAAATCCTAAAATTTTAATTAATGAATCCACGCTTTGGAAAAATATCACCAGTGCTTCGATTCACATGAAATTTTACATGTAGACTCCTCAAGGACACATCAACCACCCAAAAAAAAATTGGCCCCAACAGAAGCCTCTGGATCACCTATCTGGAGGCTCGCGTGGATTAAGGGCCCCAGACGCGAGCCTCCGGACAGGTGACCCAGAGGCTTCTGATGGGGCCAAATTTTTAATATAAATGAGTTTTTCTAATGCCCAACATGAGGGTGAAGTTTCACCAGATTCCGATTTATAAATTTGACGGTTCAATCTTTTTTTGAAAATGCATTAACTACATTATACTGCACTGATAATGTATTGTCAACCTCGCAACTATAGATTAAATGTATTGATAATGAGTGTGCGCAACTGCAGATTAAATGTATTGTCAACCCCGCAACGCGAAACATTGGAAACTTAAAAATTGACAAAAAATAAATCATGGGTAAAATGGAATATCGCGTATCGGATATACTGTTGCCAAACCACTAAATATAGTAAGGATATAGTGCATCGGTCCATGTACAACCAATCACCGACGTGTACGTGGTTGCACATTGAATTTATCCTCAACAAAACTACTTACAAAATTGGAAACTTGAAAATTCACACAATGCGAAACATGGTCAAAATAGAATATCACATATTGGATTTAGCATTGTGAAATTATGAAATACACGGTACATAGTGCATCGCACCAAGTACAACTAGAGCTAGGGAAAATTGAGCTCCATTTTGCAGGCCACTACTATCAAATACTTGAAGGTCTACTAGAAAGATAACCCAAAACTAAGCTCCTTACAATCTACAACCAAACCTGAGCTAAAAACATAGATCCAATTACAAGGTAGCTTCTCAAAGCATATTGTTGACATTAAGATTAAATTCATCCTTGTTATTGCGGATCCTGTGAACAAGAACCAGATCTATGGGCTTAATAGTGATACGTCAGGCATGAATGGCTAAAAGTTGACCATCACTCATTAGATCAATCAAGTAGCTTTCAGCTGCTTCTTGGAGAGCAAGCAAGGCTTGGCTTTACCATCGCCCCACATTCCTTGCCTGGTTCCTCAAAAAGAACTTGTGATGATGCCCTAACTGTAGATCTCGCAGTATTTCTCGCACCAACCTGGAGAATGGTGCCTTAGGAATAATCAAGTCGGCACTCTTCTGGAATTTCCTTATCTCGCGTAGCGCAGCTGTGCCTGGTCTCCATCTTCGCTTTTTATGTGTTGGAGGGCGTGTATTACGAGCTGGAGAAGTAGTGGGAGGTGGAGCAGCTGGAGCATGTGGACCACCATTTCTGGACAATGGCGAACCATCATTATCGACCACACTAGGGCCACCATGGTTGGCCACAGTAGCGCCACCATTATTGGCTGCAGTAGGACCACTGTTATCGGTCACCAGGGGATCTTTGTCACTCACAGTACACTCACTAGATTCGGAAGAGTGTTGAGCTCTTGCTCTCGCAGGTGCCTTTTTGATAGGAAGCTTGGAACGTGCCATGGCTGTGATGATGAAGGATAGAAAGGTGGAGGGTAGAGTGGAGAGCAATGGGAAAAAATGAAAGGAGAGATGACTTAAATACGAAACTTTCAAACTTACTATGGTGTAAATGAATTTTAAATTTATCATTTCATTTCATTTCTCCACCCCATCCCTACCTCTCTCTATCTCCTGACACCCCCCTCATGCCCCCCCTCTCTCTCTAGGCCAGTGAATGCTCCAATGTTTGGAATTTTCATATCTTTGTCTTAGGATTTCAAAATCGACTTTTCATAATTAAAAAACAAAGTTCGAAATTGACTTTGAAAAACATAGTGACAAACCTTTGAAATTTTAAAGAAAATTTATAAGACATCTCATGTTAGAGATATGAGTATTGATGTGTCATATCCTTGGGACTTGTGCTCTCTTGTGGACTCTAAATGCATCAAAATTATTATCTTTATCTAGGTCTCTATTTTTTGCCACATCTCTCTTGGGTTGCCAACCATTCTGCGTGTCGTTGTCTAGCTGTGCAGTTTTCATATCTTGCTTTTCTCACTTCATATATTGCCCTACTTATAGATTCTGCTTGAGATGTTTTGGACTTCTTTTCTTTTTCCTCATATCGTATCTCTAGTCTCCTATACCACCATTGGAATAACTACCTCATAGAATTGGAATCATTGATGCCACCTCCATGATCAGTTGCCTTTTGAAAAGCACAGCGAGCTTGCTAGTGAGATCTTTCCATGCCTTGAGTTGACCATATTGCCAAACTTCCTTGATCTGCAAAGTATGGACCATGTGCTTCAAGTATATGCTGCACAAGAAAAGAGATTAGAAACACAAAGTAATTTGAAATGATGATTTTCTTTTGCAATGGTGATAATACTGACCATGTAGTGTGTTATACTATTTGTAGTCCATGCCTCCACCATGGACTTATGAAATTTAGCAGCTGTCTCTTTAAATGCATTGGCATCACCATCCATAAACCTCAACTTCTGTAAGAGAGCTGCTAATCTATCTAGGTGTATCCACACTTCTGCCTTCGCAATCCTCGTTCGTCCCCCATTGCTCCAATCTGAAACAGCAAGGTGCAACTTTTTCCATGCTTCGTACTTCTCTGGTTGTTTTACTAGTATATTGCCTTCCTCATCTCGAGGTGGAGATAAAAACTTCCTAGCCTTGGGTCCGCCAAAGCATGGTTTACAAGGAACATTTCCACTCTTCCCCGATTTTTTCTCGTCCTTTTTTATTTCTACTTGGCCTCCGTGCAATCCAACTTCAGAGAGGACTTGTTCTACCTTCTTGCATGTAGCATCAGATTCTGACACGGGCTGCATCTTGTATGCAAAGCATATATATTCATATACTAGCTTCTCAATTATTCTAACCAAACAATGCAATGTGCAAAAGTGAACCCTTGTTAGTGGTATTTCCAAAATAGGGCGCCAGTTTGGATCCACTGGAATTAGCATTCCATTTCTCATGACTTTCTGATCACGTGTCGGAGCACCCTGTTGTTGGATGCAATCTGAACCCTACATATATCCAATACAAAGTTGTTGGATGCATTCAATACAAAGGCAACTTCTTTGGAACCATACTTCAATATGTGTGTGTGTTTCAGATGCGTAGGCTCACCAATTAGTTCTAAAACTTTCTCATTTAGTTGTTTTCGAGCCTTCTTCATGTGAAATGGTTTTGGCAGAGGCATTACTCGCTTAGTATTGAAGACTTGCTTAAAACCTGTATCCAATTGTTGATAGAGCATACTATATGACTCAGAACTCATTCCCACCTTGTCACATAATCCCTGAGCATCTGTAGCAGTAAACAAGTTGCTCACATCCCTAAGACGTTCACTAGCAACACCATCCACAATGTCCTTGAATTTACGATTTTCCAATGCATTTTTGACCATATCCTTGCTAAGGACTTTGGCAATAGTATCATTCTCTGCATGAGGAAACATATTTCTCATTGTAGTAGATTGAGCATATATCCGTCTATGATATTGTCCACTTCCTTTGGCTAATTGGTGAATTGGTTTAACGGATCGGATGCGCCGACGTGCCTCTTTGGTTTTTAAAGTAGGCCCAATCTCCAAAGTTTTTGTGAGCTTCCTCTCTATGTTTCGATTCTCCTTCTCCAAGTCATTGACTTTAGACTGTAACTCCATATTCTGCACGTGTGTAGCATGCATAGCATCTTCAATGACAGACATTGCTTGTTGTAGGTTATGGTTCTCTCTATCCTTCTCAGCCAATAATCTATCCTTTTCCATCAAAGACTGCATATTCCCTTGTAATCTTGTCTGCATATTTGTCAAGGTTTGATGAGCCCTTGCTAATCCTTGTGTGACAAGTCTGCATGTGTATCCATACAATCCTTCATTGCCTTCACAAGCAAACTTTACGAATGATGTAAGCCCTTCAAATTGTGGTGGCCTTCGAGTGAGTGGATCGGGTGGATAACTGCACCCATCAACCCAAAGGTCCACATTTTTTTTCTCTGCATTTCTTTCTTGTTGCATCCTGCATCTTATTGCATCATCTCTTTCCACAGTTCTTTTGAACATTGGTGCATATTCATCCTCCAATTGAAAGTGAATATCTCTCTTTCTCTTGGTACATCCTGCACCTGCATTCTGCAAAAAAAAAATTATGCAAATGTTAACTTGGATTAACATTCAAATCGCAAAACTACACCCCTTTGATTCACTATATCTATGTTTTTTTTAAAACCCAGTTGGTTCTTGTCTCTTTCTCTTGCTTTCAGTCTTGATAGACCCTAATCAGCCTGTAATCTTGGCTTTTAATCTACCTCTAATTAGCATCAAATCTTATCTTCTGTTCTATCCAAAATATTCTCTCTCTCTCTCTCTCTCTCTCTCTCTCTCTCTCAACAAAAATTCATCAAGGAAACCCTAAATACATTCATACCGAAGCTTGGCTAGTGGAAAACAATAACATCATCTTATCTTTTGCCCTAATTTACTATATGTCACTCTATCACTTATTTTCTTTGTTCATCTCACACAGTCCTCTCTGTCCCCCCCTTCTCCCCTCCTCTCTCTCTCTCTCTCTCCCCCCCTCTCTCTCTCTCTATGAATTGATGCTTAAGGACTGAACAACAACTGTGAAGAATAATAACATCACAAAGATTTAAAAAATAAAGATACCTCCATTATCACTGGATTGCTTGTAGTATAGACTGTTGAAGACGGAGATTTCTTACTGCATATTTCTGAAGAGGAAGATGGCTTGTAGCAGGGTAGAATGTGTTGTAGATAGAGATTATTTGATTTCAACAAATGGTATCAAAACTACTCCTCAATGCTGCTTCAGAAGAACTCGTATGCAAGAAACCATATTTTGGAGGGAAAGAGAAGAATGCATAATTTCTACTTGTATGCAAGAAACCCATATTCTGGAGGGAAAGATGGAAAGAAAGAATTGCTTGCCAAGGCAGGACAACAGGGTGCTCTGACACGTGATCAGAAAGTCATGAGAAATGGAATGCTAATTCCAGTGGATCCAAACTGGCACCCTATTTTGGAAATACCACTAACAAGGGTTCACTTTTGCACATTGCATTGTTTGGTTAGAATAATTGAGAAGCTAGTATACGAATATATATGCTTTGCATACAAGATGTAGCCCATGTCAGAATCTGATGCTACATGCAAGAAGGTAGAACAAGTCCTCTCTGAAGTTGGATTGCACGGAGGCCAAGTAGAAATAAAAAAGGATGAGAAAAAATCGGGGAAGAGTGGAAATGTTCCTTGTAAACCATGCTTTGGCGGAACCAAGGCTAGGAAGTTTTTATCTCCACCTCGAGATGAGGAAGGCAATATACTAGTAAAACAACCAGAGAAGTACGAAGCATGGAAAAAGTTGCACCTTGTTGTTTCAGATTGGAGCAATGGGGGACGAACGAGGATTGCGAAGGAAGAAGTGTGGATACACCTAGATAGATTAGCAGCTCTCTTACAGAAGTTGAGGTTTATGGATGGTGATGCCAATGCATTTAAACAGACAGCTACTAAATTTCATAAGTCCATGGTGGAGGCATGGACTACAAATAGCATAACACACTACATGGATAGTATTATCACCATTGCAAAAAAGAATCATCATTTCAAATTACTTTGTGTTTCTAATCTCTTTTCTTGTGCAGCATATACTTGAAGCACATGGTCCATACTTTGCAGATCAAGGAAGTTTGGCAATATGGTCAACTCAAGGCATGGAAAGATCTCACTGGCAAGCTCGCTGTGCTTTTCAAAAGGCAACTGATCATGGAGGTGGCATCAATGATTCCAATTCTATGAGGCAATTATTCCAATGGTGGTATAGGAGACTAGAGATACGATATGAGGAAAAAGAAAAGAAGTCCAAAACATCTCAAGCAGAATCTATAAGTAGGGCAATATATGAAGTGAGAAAAGAAAGATATGAAAACAGCACAGCTAGACAACAGCACGTAGAATGGTTGGCAACCCAAGAGAGAGATGGCAAAAAATGGAGACCTAGATAAAGATAATAATTTTGATGCATTTAGAGTCCACAAGAGAGCACAAGTCCCAAGGATATGACACATCAATACTCATATCTCTAACATGAGATGTCTTATAAATTTTCTTTAAAATTTCAAAGGTTTGTCACCACATTTTTCAAAGTCGATTTCAAACTTTGTTTTTTAATTATGAAAAGTCAATTTTGAAATCCTAAGACAAAGATATGAAAATTCCAAACATTGGAACATTCACTGGCCTAGAGAGAGAGGGGGGCATGAGGGGGGTGTCAGGAGATAGAGAGAGGTAGGGATGGGGTGGAGAAATGAAATGAAATGATAAATTTAAAATTCATTTACACCACAGTAAGTTTGAAAGTTTCGTACTTAAGTCGTCTCTCCTTTCATTTTTTCCCATTGCTCTCCACTCTACCCTCCACCTTTCTATCCTTCATCATCACAGCCATGGCACGTTCCAAGCTTCCTATCAAAAAGGCGCCTGCGAGAGCAAGAGCTCAACACTCTTCCGAATCTAGTGAGCGTATTGTGAGTGACAAAGATCCCCTGATGACCGATAACGGTGGCCCTAGTGCAGCCAATAATGGTGGCGCCACTGTGGCCAACAATGGTGGCCCTAGTGTGGTCGATAATGATGGTTCGCCATTGTCCAGAAATGGTGGTCCACATGCTCTAGCTGCTCCACCTCCCACTACTGCTCGAGCTCGTAATACACGCCCTCCAACACATAAAAAGTGAAGATGGAGACCAGGCACAGCTGCACTACGCGAGATAAGGAAATTCCAGAAGAGTGCCAACTTGATTATTCCTAAGGCACCATTCTCCAGGTTGGTGCGAGAAATACTGCAAGATCTACAGTCAGGGCATCATCACAAGTTCTTTTCGAGGAACCAGGCAAGGAATGTGGGGCGATGGTCAAGCCAAGCCTTGCTTGCTCTCCAAGAAGCAGCTGAAAGCTACTTGATTGATCTAATGAGTGATGGTCAGCTTTTAGCCATTCATGCCCGACGTATCATTATTAAGCCCATAGATCTGGTTCTTGTTCGCAGGATCCGCAATAACAAGGATGCATTTAATCTTAATGTCAACAATATGCTTTGAGAAGCTACCTTGTAATTGGATCTATGTTTTTAGCTCAGGTTTGGTTGTAGATTGTAAGGAGCTTAGTTTTGGGTTATCTTTCCAGTAGACCTTCAAGTATTTGATAGTAGTGGCCTACAAAATGGAGCTAAATTTTCCCTAGCTCTAGTTGTACTTGGTGCGATGCACTATCTACCGTGTATTTCATAGTTTCACAATGCTAAATCCAATATGTGATATTCTATTTTGACCATGTTTCGCATTGTGTGAATTTTCAAGTTTCCAATTTTGTAAGTAGTTTTGTTGAGGATAAATTCAATGTGCAACCACATACACGTCGGTGATCGATTGTACATGGGCCGATGCACTATATCCTTACTATATTTAGTGGTTTGGCAACAGTATATCCGATATGCGATATTCCATTTTACCCATGATTTATTTTTTGTCAATTTTTAAGTTTCCAATGTTTCGCGTTGTGAGGTTGACAATACATTTAATCTGCAGTTGTGCACACTCATTATCAGTACATTTAATCTGCAGTTGCGAGGTTGACAATACATTATCAGTGCAGTATAATGCAGTTAACGCATTTTCAAAAAAAGATTGAACCGTCAAATTTATAAATCGAAATCTGGTGAAACTTCACCCTCAAGATTGGCATTAGAAAAACTCATTTATATTAAAAATTTGGCCCCATTAGAAGCCTCTGGATCACCTGTCCGGAGGCTCGCGTCTGGGGCCCTGAACCCCTCTGGATCACCTGTCCGGAGGCTCGCGTCTGGGGCCCTAAACCTGGGGGTTCAGGGCCCCAGACGCGAGCCTCCGGACAGGTGATCCAGAGGCTTCTGTTGGGGCCAATTTTTTTTTGGGTGGTTGATGTGTCCTTGAGGAGTCTACAGGTAAAATTTCATGTGAATCGGAGCAATGGTGATATTTTTCCAAAGCGTGGATTCATTAATTAAAATTTTAGGGTTTTTGAAAAGTTTGGCTATAAGTTTAAAGTTTCACCTCATTTTACACATTTCACTTTTGAGTTCTGAGTTCTCTCTCCTAGAAGACATGGTACGCACCAAGCAAGTGGCCCGGAGATACCCCCTGGAAATTCCATACGGCAGCCACGTCCTCCAGCTCCACCACCACCACCACGACACCAGCATCGCAAGCGTCGATGGAAGTCAGGCACAGTGGCTCTTCGCGAGATCCGCCACTACCAGAAGACCACTCACCTCCTGATACCGAAGGCTCCATTCCAGAAGTTGGTGCGGGAGATCATGGAGGGCATACTGATCAGGAACAACAGGACCCAGTTTCTAGATACATAACGCGCGAAACAACCGAATCGCTGGACTGCCTAGGCCCTCCTCGCACTACAAGAAGCTGCTGAAGCCTACCTCATCGACTTATTTGGAGACTCAGTCTATGCAGCGGTGCATGCAAGGAGGGTCACCGTCACCGACAGGGATCTATGGATAGTCAGGTTCTTTCGACGATGGAAAGATAGTCCTCGCGGAGGTCAGCAAGGATAGAGGTGTACAACTCAAAAGCACATGGAATGTAGCTTCTGAAGACATTTTGTAAAGCCTTGGTTGTAATGGACCCCATTTAAAATTGTTATTAATACAAATACAAAGTTTTTGGCGCGTCTTATTTTTGTTTAGTCGCTTGATATTTATTTTATTTATGTCATTGAGTTATTGTTATATGCGTTCGAACAAATACATGTTACGCATGAATTCAATAAAGCACTGCGTATTAAATTTAGGGTATGAATCGTGTTACAGATAAATTTGACAAATAAACGTAACATTCAAGTAAAAAACAACAGTAAATGACACGTATCACAAACTACATTGCACGCAAATCCAACAAACATCGGTTTTCATTACTTGAAGAGAAGATTACAAAGTGCAGTACATTAGTGATGCGATATCAGTAGGCAATAAGTACATCTATCCTCTCCTAGGCTTCTTCGAGCTAGGCTCCCATGGTCAGAGCTATTCTTGATCATAGGCAACAATACATTTTGCCCCAATAGTTCTTGTCTAATGACAGCGGGGTCTTCAACACCGGCAACCATGCCATGGGCCACCATGGAGAAAAGTGGGCCAGACCTAGTACTCGTGAATAAGTAGAGTAGCTTCGAATGTCGAAGCAACACTACTTTCTCTAGGTTGGAGTTGGTCCGGATGGTCTTGAAGGGCCCAGCCTTTATTAGTGCCCTCAACTTCAAGAAGTTCTCGGCAAAAGAAGGGGAGCGTGTCTTATGAAATACAATAATGTCGTTGACAAGCTGCCCAACGTACTCCTTCAATGCCGAGTCTTGCACCCTTCCTTGGCTACCAGATCGGCCACCCTGCCTAGATAAAAACTCATCTATATAGACAATCTCCTGCAACACACAAGTTCAGTATCAGACTCACTATGCATGGAGTGTGCTGAAGATATATAAATCATATTTATATGAAACTTAACCAGTAGGGCCTCTAGGGCATCGGGAGCGCACACATGTATTTTTGTCGGGATCGGGCCCCCAGATGTGCCCTGGCCGGAGGCTCGCATCTGGGGGCCTGAATCTGCAGCTTGCGTCTAGGGGCCTGAATCTGCAGATTCAGGCCCCCAGACGGGAGCCTCCAGCCAGGGCACATCTAGGAGCCCGATCCCGACAAAAACACATGCGTGCGCTCCCGATGCCCTACAGGCCCTACTGGTTAAGTTTCATAGGAAACCGAGAACATTACCTTCTCTGCATCATCTATCTGCCGCTGTAATGGAGCATCCAGGTCTGCTCCTGCCACCACTGGGCCGCCCTCGTCTCTCTCCTGGGTAGGCACTGCATAGTCGGGTCGAGGACCAAAAAGGCTTTCCTGCAACCGCTCGAACTCCTCATCAGAGATCTGATACTGTGGCGCCGCATCCTCAATCTGCTCCTGGATGCTCACAATGGCAAAGATGTCATCAATGCTCGTGCCATCATAACGAGCCACCTCATCAACATGTGGTGGGGCATCCTATAAATCAAAATCTATGAAATCACTAGGTGCATCACGCACCATGATACAGTATAGTTCTTCTTCCCTAAGCTCCAACAACTCTAGCACATCCTGCATGAGTAGATATTCCACCCCCTCGATGGTGATAGCATGGAGAGAAGAGAGGGGTGGCTCTTCGCTCGTGGACATCTCATCAGGGCAGGGAGGTGGGTGCACAATGGCCAAGCTCTGTGCTGCCTCAACACTCAGATCGAGAGTGATATCCTCAGGCTCCCTCTCAAAGTACTCTAGTAGTGGCCGAGAGGGTGCGTCCATGTCCTCGTCACTGTCCTCTTGCACCTCAGTGCACATAACATATATGGCAAAGGCGGCATCCCTCTCAATGAGATCCATCGTGACGTGGTCCTGTGACGAGGTGGGCGCTGCTCTAGCACGGAGATGTTGACCCACATGCACCAGGGCTCGACTTATCACCTTTGCATGGCTGGATTCGGCATGCAAACTATACAAAAAATCCATGGGAACCCACCTGAGAGTGGAGTCGGGAATAGAGCAAGTGAGAGGGTTCACTGCATCACAAAACGATGCTAGTATACTAGAGTCAGGGTCTACAGCGGAAAGTGAGCTCTCTAGACTCAAGGTCACGCAAAACCTAGTGTATATCTAGTCCCCTATGTGCGCGTAGCATGTGGAGCTGATCCATGCGGCGAAGGCAGGAGTGGTGGCCATGGCACACAAAGAGAGAAGGAAGGAGAGCACAAGTATAGGGAAGTGGAGAATGAAAGTGAAAATGAGTTTGGAGTTATAGCTTTTATGTGTCTAGGGTTTTAAATAAAGGTTCTTTATAAAGTTATTAACTCTAAAGTTTCAAATTAAAACTCTTACCTTAGTTTCTTTATTTCAATACTTTAAAGTCACTGTTAAAATTACTCATACAGATAAACGCTTCGTTCTACATTATTATATCCTCGAATATGTTTGGGTCGCTGAGTATATTCAAGTCTAACGAGAGAAAATATATAAATTTTTAAAGAAAATAAATCTAAAAGGCCTTGAAATTCCCTTTGGATCCAATTTAATATTAAAATTTAAGAAACGAGCAGCAGAGATGCGCTACAATATATCATTGTGCAACGACAATATTCTATAGATTATAGACCTCTAACCTGCAATTTAATTATGATTTTTAACTGCACAATTGAGTAATTACAATATGTATTATCGCATGCTTGGATCACAGTAAACTAAAATTTAAAGTACTTAGAAGTTCAAAAAATGTATGTATTCGCTCTTTATAAAGTTTTTTTACAAGGATTCCACTATCTCAAGGATATGTGGAGAAGCACATTGTTTACATGTCATGGATTGCTCACTACGAGTCCTGACTTTTCTATTATCTAACTTGAAATAGAAGTTGTAGAGGAGCTCACTGGACATTAATTGGATTTCTTGTCTCAGAAAATAAATGGGCCAATGACTCTCTGCGCTGACTACGAAAGGATTATGACCACTCCACAAGATTACCACATCTACGAGCGTTGTATGTGTGTCATCTCAGATATCTTGATCCAAGCTGATCCACTCCCCTCGCAAAAGTCGCCATCTTCTATATCGAAAGCGAACGCACAGAGTTTGTCTAGCAATGAAATACATGTAATAAAAACAAAAATAATGGTAAGTGAATGCGACTAACATAACAATTCATCTAAGCGAGACCTATGTCAATTAAATCAAGGTATGCAAAGTAGGAAAAAAGTTTTACCTGAATGTAATATCAGATTGGTTGACCCTACACTCAATCGTCTCATCAAAATCTGTTCTTTTGACTTGCTAAGACTCACCCAATAGCTGACTCATCCATTCCTCGGATGGACACTTGCATTGATAAGTAATCTTTGTTTTCTTCAAAACATCACATGAACCAAACAAATGTGCAAACAATGAGAATGGAATAAACCAACTAAGATGCACATCTTTGGAGCCTATGGTGGGTTTCATAGAACTATTGATGTCAGATTTTATCTTCGACTTGCAAGCTCCTGACAACTCCAAGCTACCAATGAACCATTCACCACTAGACAGTGGCGGCAATGGGACATGCTGCAATCTCTGGCTTTCTACCACATACAATGAATTATAAAAAAAGATATTTTGAGTGGCAAGTTGACTTGTAGAGGTATTATCATAGATCAAAGAACCTATCTCTTCATGCCAAACATGTATCTTGCCGCTTAAACATTCCACATTCTGCCATTCATGCAAAGTCGATGGATATAGAGCTGTCAATCAAACAAGACTGAATTAGAATACTGCAAAGACTTTTAAAAACAACTCTGATACAAAAGAATAATCAATGATAAAATTTAACAACTTACTGTTTTGTTTATAATTTGCAATGTTGTTCTCGCCGTGTACAGAGATTTGTTTATGCGTATAAACATGTTGAATCAACACTTCTGTTATTGCACTTGTGCCATTCAACACTTTTCTGAACTCTAGAATTCTACCTTTCCAATGTTTGCTAGGGTTTGCAACATCCTTGCACTAGACCTTGAAACTCCCTCGAGTACTTGGGTGCATCAAAATCCAATCCAACTTATAATACTTATCACAAATCCAATTATCGCCATTATCTTTCCTGTTGAAGACCTCCACTGCAAGTATGCTACTGATATTTTTCCTCCGTGAAGACATCTGTAACAACCAAATACAAAAGTTACCTATCAACATGTGTATAATTTGCAAATGTTCTCTCCAAATGAAATTAAATTTAAATGGATCAATTTAAAAAAGAAACATTGTACCTGTAATTTTTTTCACAAAAATCCCTAGATATGTTAAACAAGAAGTTGACTTATAGCAAGACCATTGTTCCTTCACTGACAGATTCCTGCAATACAAAAACAAAAGAAATCTTGGGTCAACGCATACATATAACTTATATAGGCTTTGTCCAAATGCGTTGAAATTTAACCATGGAACAGTAGTAAAAAATGGCAATATACCTGTGGATTTCTTTGCAAAAAATCCCAAAGATGTTGTAGAAGTTGAGTTCTTAATAAATCATTGTTCTTTACCCTCGGAGATTCTTGGAGTAAAAAAACAAAGGAAAGCTCAGTATGCATGTAACTTGTATACATTTTGTCTAAACGAGATAAAATTTAACAGTGGAGCAACAAAAAAGCAAGACAATATACCTGTAACTTTGTTTACAGAGAAACCCTAAGATATTGAAGAAAAAGTTGAGTGTTCAAAATATCACTATTCTTAACTGTAAGAGACTCCTAGAGCATCAAAACAAAAGAAATTACATGTTAGAGAATGCACATAACTTGCACAGGTTTTCTCCAAACAAGATAAAACTTTACCATAGAACATCTATGGAAAAGAAAAATATACCTGTAGAGTTTTGTGAAGAGAATCTTAGGGCTTTGGTAAAACAAGCTCTGCTCTCATAAAACACATGAAACTCTCTCTGTGCTTGTGCAAAGCAAATGAAATTTTACAGGGTTACAGACAGGGCAAGCAATAGTGAGGCTGTAAAATTTCTTCAGGAAAGAAGAAGCGGGGAAAGAGATATGACAAATTTGAGTTCCACCTAAGAAAGAGGGGGAAACTAAAAAGGGGAGAAAAGAAAAGTCAAACATAAAAAATAAGAAAATGAAAATTTGAGGCACAAACTTCCAAGAAGTGACAGCATTGTAGTCCCCACATTTTCCCTTATTTTATTGCTAAGGGAAGATTTGGTCCAAGATATGGCTAGAAGATTCATGTTACATGAATCTGGAATCCCAGCTCTCTCATTGGTTAGGCCTATATTTGTTTATTCACTCCTTAAGGGGCAAAAAAGAGAGTCCATATTTCTCCTAATGGGATTTATATCATGAGCACGCTGGTAGGCAGGTATTTCTCAAAGAGACAGACCGTCTCCACTGCTCCCCGCCTCGCAAATTCAATAGAGGATGTCTTAATCTCCTTCTGTGAGATCCATTGCACGAGAGTCGACAACCTGTAAATGGCCCCGTGTATTTCTAGAGTAAGGCATCCTGCGATCGTGATCGGTAGTACAAACTGCCACAAATGAGAAAGCATTATGAACAATGGCTACACTCCAAATAGCAAAATGCACACGCCAATTAAAATCCATTCGTAGTACAAACCTGACATATCTTATGCCAGTCATGGGATTTTAGCCCTAATAATTGGCCGCCTTTAGAAAATGCAGACCTGAGACAATGCATCATACCCGTTGGAGTGCGGATAGACTTGACTACTTGCTAGTAGTCTTCACAATGCGCTCTTCTTTAATGGACAAAACCCAAGGAGCGCCAGGTAGCTACACACAACCATCAGCACTCGACTGTGGCCAAAGCGCCTCCATCTTGTCTACCTCCTTCAAATCTATTCGTGCCCCTATAGTGTCTCTCTTTCCTGTGATGTGGTCCCATAGCAAGCTGCCCACATTCTTAAAAATATGCATAGGATCCAACAAGTGGTTGACCTGTAAGTGAGTCCAATATGGGAACTCATAGAAAACTGAGAACTGCCGCATTTTGTTTGGATGCAACTCCACATGGACCATTTTCAGCTTGTACCAGCTTGTGGCATTCATACGTGTTGGAGGTCGTCCAAGAAAACCTTCCATGAGTTCATGACCCTCTGGCAAGAAAGTGGTGTGTCCTTGATATACCATCTTCTTCATGGTTCGTGACCTTCGGAAGTCTAACTGTGGCCCATAGAATGGGCATGCATGATAACTTGAGATAACCAGACCTGTTCCAACACCACAACCCAGCGAATACAAGCTTGAACGAGATAAAATATAGATATTACCAATGAGAATGGAAGCCTATTTATCTGAGCACTCTCCGAATCCCCGAAAGTCATGCATCGTCCACATGAGAATGGCTCAAATATTGGTGGACCGTCGACCATCGTGCTTGCTCATATCTTGCATAGTGATCCTCTCGTCCCACAAAATCTTAAGCTCATCAACTAATGGACGAAGATACACGTCCATATTTTTGACTTTGTAGCGGTCGAGGAAGAGTAAGCTAAGGATGAGATGTCCTTTCTTTGTAGAAAGCCATGGAGGGATATTGTAGTTGACAAGGACTATAGGCCACACATTGTAGGAAGTTGAGTGCAGACCGAATGGGTTCACGCCATCCATTGCAAGACCGAGCTGAAGATTCCTTGGCTCTCGGGCAAAGCCTGGGAAGGTAGAGTCAATGTCACTACAAGGATTTGAGCTAGTAGCGACGCCAATTAGCGACGGCAGATAGCGGCGTCGCTAATAGTGTCGCTATTTGCGTCGCATTTGCGACTGCAAATAGCGATGGGCCACAGGGAAAAAACGCGGCCGAAACCGAGCGCGGTTTTCATTTCGCGTTTGCTCCATTGAGAGTTTTGAGAGCGAGAGCGAGGGAGAGAGCGACCGTCGTGAGAGAAGGAGAGGAAGAAGACTTGCCGTTGCCGCCGCCGCCGCTGCCGTTGTTTGCGAAGGAGAGGAGCAGCCTTCATCGCAAAGAGGAGCCGCCCCACGCTCGCCATATCTCATCGGTGAGTCTCCCTCTCTCTTTCTTTTGCTTGTTCAAGGTTTAAATCACTCTCTTTTGCTTGTTTAGGAGAGGAAATGAAAGAGAAAGAGAGGGAGAGGGAGAGAGAGGGAGAGAAAGAGAAAGAGAGGGAGAGGGAGAGGGAGAAGGAGAGAAAGAGAAAGAGAGGGAGAGGGAGGGAGAGGGAGAGTACATTCTCTCTCTCCCTCTCCCTTTTGCTTGTTTAATGTTTAAATCACTTTCTTTTTTGCTTGTTTAGGAGAGGAAACGAGAGAGTAAGAGAGAAAGAGAGGGAGAGGGAGAGGGAGAGGGAGAGAGAGAAAGAGAAAGAGAAAGAGAGGGAGAGGGAGAGGGAGGGGGAGGAAATGAGAGAGGGAGAGAAAGAGAAAGAGAGGGAGAGGGAGGGAGAGTGCATTCTCTCTCTCCCTCTCCCTTTTGCTTGTTTAATGTTTAAATCACTTTATTTTTTGCTTGTTTAGGAGAGGAAATGAGAGAGAAAGAGAGGGAGAGAAAGAGAGGGAGAGGGAGAGGAAGGGGAAGGAAATGAGAGAGGGAGAGAAAGAGAAAGAGAGGGATAGTGCATTATCTCTCTCCCTTTCCCTTTTGCTTTTTTAATGTTTAAATCACTTTATTTTTTGCTTGTTTAGGAAATGAGAGAGAAAGAGAGATAGAGAGAGAGAGAAAGAGAGGGAGAGGGAGAGGGAGGGGAAGGAAATGAGAGAGGGAGAGAAAGAGAAAGAGAGGGTGAGGGTGAGGGTGAGAGAGAGAGAGTGCATTCTCTCTCTCACTCTCCCTCTTGCTTGTTTAATGTTTGAATCACTTTCTTTTTTGCTTGTTTAGGAGAGGAAATGAGAGAGAAAGAGAGAAAGAGAGAAAGAGAGGGAGAGGGAGAGAGAGGAAGAGAAAGAGAGGGAGAGGGAGGGGAAGGAAATTTAAGATAATAGACTTATCCATAATGGTATGCAATGTGCTTTGCCATGGGCCACGTACATTGGTGACTCTTTAAGATGGCTTAAAATTGGTCATGTCCTTCACCTTCTTGTGCATCTTATGGATGAAGTGGAGATTGCTTGACCTGTCCATACGCGATGGATGTTCTTCCTGTAGCGCTTCATGAAAACCCTGAAAGGCTTTGTGCGACAACGAGATCATCCAGAAGGTAGCATGGCGGAAGGTTGGTTGGTGTCAAAGGCATTAGTGCATATCTCACAATGGCTACCAACGGTGGAACCAGGCAATGAAATGCTATGGACGCTGAAGGACAATGATAGACTGACTAGAGATGTGGTGGTTGGAAATGGGGTAGAAAAAAGAATGGATGCCTCAATGGAAGAGAAGATGAATCGCTTTTATATGTTGCACCATACCTCCATGGAGACGTGGCTCGCCACGTACCAGATTGCAAGGCAAGATCGAGAGGAAGCGCGAGTTGAATTTCGACGCAGTACGCGTCACCGACCGATTCGATATCCCGAAGGCATGGAGGAGATGCCGCGGTTTATGTCAACACAATGGTTGCATGGAGCCTTGACCGCAGCATCCAGCGAAGGGACAGAGGTCTCAATGGAGGAGTGGGAGTTCTCGAGGGGATGTAGTCCAAAGGTAATGAGGGGTTTAGAATGTGTCGTATCCAAATTTGCTTGCTACATCTAATTTGAGTGTTTCAATGTACAGTACAAAATATATAGTGCAGCGTGGTCGCGCGAATGGCATTTTCGCATGGAGCGTATTGACAAAATGCACTCCACAATGGACTGTGGTGTCATGGCAAGGTTTGAGCAAGAGAACCAGCGACGAGCAACAGATCTGAACACGGTTGTGGATGAGATGGAGTATTTTGGGAACTTGTAAAGTATTATTACGGTGGATTACCGTAGCTTCTCCATGATACTATTCAATGTGCAGTGGTTCAAAGTGATACTTGGAGGAGCTGGAGCAACAGTTCGACGAGGTCCATCTGGATTTCTCGAAATAGATTTCAAAAAAAAATGGACGGATTTGCGCGACACCTTTGTGTTGCCGGCCCATTGTGAACAGGTGCAAAGAGTCATTTGCTTGCTAATTGTAATATGACATGGTTTATGTCACAATGGTTTGAACTCGCTTTGTACGTGTTTGTGAACAGGTAATCTTCTATCCAAACCCCCGACAACCTCAATGGTGGTATGTTATACCTTCAACTCCTCGAAGTGCGAGAGTATATGATCAAAGCGATGTTCCAGGCATAGATGAAGAAAATATGCAAATAGAGGGATCGATATTACAAGGGGTAGAGGCCACCGCAAGTTTGGAGCCCGCATCAGCTAACAATGATGGAAATACAGAAGTCCAAGAATTTTTTGAGAATGAGGCAAACTCGTTATTTTGTGGTGTCATGTCTATCGACCTTCCAGTGTATACAGAGTTGCG
This sequence comes from Lygodium microphyllum, assembly GCF_053477565.2. Taxonomy (NCBI): domain Eukaryota; kingdom Viridiplantae; phylum Streptophyta; class Polypodiopsida; order Schizaeales; family Lygodiaceae; genus Lygodium; species Lygodium microphyllum. Next base: position 35,205,822 of record NC_141163.1, on the reverse strand, counting down.
TCAGGAGATTAACATGGGACCATAGAATACTTCATTCTTGGAGAATTGTATTACTCAATTCGTTGTTTAGATCTTCCATAAAGGTACATAAGATATGCATTTTAAGAGGGATTTTTCAAAAATGATTTATATTACTGTGCTTTGTATAGTTTAAATTGATTATTCTAACATCATTTTTTATCTATTCAGGTGACATTTTCAAGATGAGTCGAGGGATGAGCGATGAGGAGTTTCAAGACATGATGGCACGCATGTCTCTAGATCAGCTCACGAGATTCAGAGAGATGGCAGACCGGGAGCTGTCTCATTCTTCGTTAGGGCGCTCTGCTAGATCTGCTTCAGCGCGATTAGATGCTTCAGCTTCAAGCAGACGATCTCGACGCTCACGACTTGGGCCAGAGGGAGGGACTGCATCGGGATCAGGGGGTGCTGCTGTGGAGACACGGACGTGGTGTCTCCATCTCGTTGTTCAGCTGGAGCTGCGTCACCTCCAGGATTTGTCACACCTATGGGGACGTCTACTCCAATTACTCCGGCTTTTGCGCAGCCGTCAAGTGGCACCCCTTTGAGTGGCACTCCGAGAGAGGGTACCCCTGTCGGTACACCGGATGTACAGGGGTCTCCTGGATATGCCCAGGAGTGTGGATGGAGATGGGAGAGGACCCATCTTAGGCAGACTCCTAGGGGTTATGGATACCTAGTTGATAGTAGGTCAGGAGCCATCATCATGAATGATGAGAGGAGGAGGGTGATGGCTCGCATGAGGGAGTTGTGCCAACAAGTTTTTTGGCACAACATCCTGGATCATTGGAAGAACATACCGGAGGGGAGTAAGGACTACATAGTAGCATCCTTGCACGAGGAGTTTCCGCTGCCAGTCGCAGTAGATAGATTCTCTACGGGCTGGATAATGGATTGCATGCGTGCATACATGTCACATAGACGATCCGATGCACGCAAGGCAATCAAGCGTGGGGCTGCAAAGCCCGAGTGGTTAGATACAGACGACTGGCGCCGACTGAGGGAGGAGGGTATAGATTCACCAGGACGTTGGAGTCAACAGCGAGAGGCGGCGAGGACACGACTCGAGGCCGGAGCGGTGCATCATCTTGGGAGTGGCGGCCACAGCACATATTTGGAGGACTTTGTAAGTTTCTCTTTTGTTTTGCTTATTTGTTTTTTTGAAATATTCTTTGTACTGACAATCATGTTTCTAATAGTTAGCATTTTGTTTTCTTTGCAGCACTCCATTACAAATTGCGATCCGCAAGGCCTTGAGACTCGATATGCAGAGAGGCACAGTCTCAATGCATTGATCGACCGATTGTATAGACGCGGTGGCCTTATAAGTCACTCATCTTTCTTTTCCGTAGTTACCATGAGATATTTGAATGCATTATTGTATGGTGGATTGATGTGTTGTTTCTTTTTCTGCAGAATCCGTTCGATGCTCCTTTGCGGCGGGACGAGCTTTCGGGGGACGAGGATTTCTAGCTTGCCCTTGGATCCTTGGAGCTCACACACCTTTAGTTTTTAGTCGCCTGATCTATGTAGACATTTTCTATGTATTAGTGATATCCTTTCATGATTGTACCAATCGCATTTTATGCGATCATGTATTTATTTCATGTATCAGTTTTATGATTTCAGTATACATTCTTTTTGTTTGCAAACGCTTTGTATGCAGTAGTGCAGAAACTATTTTGTTGCCCTACCACAAATTTTTTTTTTCCTTGTTACCGTCGCTATTTGCGTCACAAATTTACTGCTCGTATCACTATTGGCCTTGCTATGAGCCTCGCAAATTTACTGGTTGCGTCGCTATATGCGTCTGCGACGCATATAGCGACGTTTCTATGGCGTCGTCAATAACAACGCTTTTTGCGACGATGGGGGCAAATTTTGTTGTTTGTATTTTCGTCGCTTTAAACGTCGGTATAAGGTCTATATCTTGTAGTGTGTGGCTCCATACGCGTGAATCCACTGATATTCGTTGACCTATTCTGCGCATGCCACATTGTCAAGCTCGCCATGCCGGACGTATGAAATATGTGGTTTATGCGAGGGATAAGCGAAAAGTGTCTGAGAAATTTTTGAGGGATGGTTTGCCCTTGCAAGTCCTGTCGATACCTATGAGCACCACACTTTGGACATGTCTCCATAGTCTCATATTCTCCTCAAAATAGTATGCAATCGTTGATACATGCATGGATATTGTTGTAGTCCATGCCAAGCTTTCGTAAAACATGTAGTGCATCATCACGAGACTCACGCATAGTATTTGTATGTGGTAATATATGATATTTCAATAACCTGAAAAAAATCATAAAACGCCTTGAAAAAACACAAATGTTTTTAATAATAGTGCCAAAAAGAAATCAACGAAGCGTATGTACAAGGTACCTGAACAACTCGGTCACACTCGCATCGCTCCACCCGTATTTTGCTTGCACACTTAAGAGTACAAGCATTGTCTTCAGGCGAGAAACTCGGCACCCATTATATAATGGTATGGATGCTTCCTCTCTAAGTGGATCAGAAGTCTCGACATCCATGGAAATCAATGCATCGATCATTGCCTCCATCTTAGGCTCCAAGATTGTAGGTAGGTTTGGAAGGCTTCCTATCACCTCTGGCATTGATGGTATAGATTGGCCTTGCAAGTGTTGGATGGGCTCATGCACTCTATCCATCGCATGCCCACGAACTCTTCTAACTGGCCACAAAGGGTGCACTCCTCCTTGGGATGAGACGTCACCTCCCTGGATAGAAAATTTGCCAACCAGACCCAATCTTATTGTATATGATATTCAATTAGCTTGCGAGTACAATGCATGATTAATATTAACTTTTCTTACCATTTGCTGAGAATCTGCAATCACCTAATCAATGGTCTCAGATTGAAACTTGCCAAATCGTCGTATGTGTTCTATAGACAATTGACGTTTTCACCTAATTGCCTGCTTGCATTGAGAGCAAGGACATGTGACATGATGATTAAGATATGCCTCGTAATCTTGAACAACAGGACCTTCATCGTTTTCCATTTTTCTTACATTACGACAAACAATTTGTTTTTGTTATCATTCTTTTTTTCTTTCTTAAATTGTTCTCCTCTCCTTCCATCTCTCTCTTTTTTTTTCTTAAATTGTTATCCTCTTCTTCCATCTCTCTCTCTTTTTCTATATTACAACCACGACCACGACCACGACCACGACCATGACCACGAGCACGACCACGACTACCACTACCACTACCACTACCACTACCACTACCACTACCACTACCACTACCACCATGACCATGACTACAACTACGACTATGACTATGACTACAATGACCACGACCACGACCTAGGACCACAACCACGACTACGATGACGACCACGACCATGACCACGACCACGACCATGACCACAACTACGACCACGACCACGACCATGAATATGACTATGACTATGACTACGACCACGACCACGACCACGACCACGACCATGACCTATGACTACGACAACCACGACCACGACTACGATGACCATGACCACGACCACGACCACGACCATGACTATGACTATGACTACTTATATAGAGATGAAGAGAGAGACAAGATTTAGGGAGAGAGTAAAGTTAGAGAAGAAGAGGAGAGAAGTGAGAGAGGTGGAAATAGAAAGATAGATAGAGAGAGAAAAGAGATAGGGGGAGATAGAAGGATTTAGGAAGAGTATAGGAAGAGAGAAAGAGAGAAGATTGAGGAAGAGAGAAGGGTTGAGAGAAGAGAGAGGAGAAAGAGAGAGAGATCCTACTAGAGCATTTGACACGCATAGTCAACACACCGTGGAAAACACAAGCACAAATTGACATTGAATTATGGCAAGAAAATCCACCACAAAACAATAGTTATAATAGTCAAGGTAGGATTTCAAAGTCTTACTAATTTCAATCGGTCATGGATGCCATACTATGGATAGGTTGCACTCACTAAGAATAGAATTGGCAATTCACCTCATCTTCTCTCTATCATCAATAGAATTCCTCTTTACCATTTACAACTCACCCACCTTCTCTCCACACTATTGCACACTACAATCTCTATTAGGGCACGAGATTGGGATCTCCACAGATACCAAAGCATGATCTCTAGCTTGATGGTTGCATATATACTACTACTACTCATGGAATAAACCTTAAAATAGTTATTATGCTCAAATATATGCTTGTTAGAGCAGAAATTTGTTCCTAAGACTATTCTAAGGAAGAAATAGGGTTAATGATAAAAGAGTGTCCTTCCTTGCAAGTGATATTATATTATATTTTTAAATTAAAATTGATAGTTGAAGATGAGTTTCCTAAGAGATCTTGTGGTGATGTTGTTTTAGTCTTACGAAGCATATGAATGATGCTGTTTTAGTTTTTTGTATTTATCTTTTTAAGAAGAGATTGATTTTTATGGAATATCCAAAGTTATTTTTGGATTTATGTTATAAAAAATGAATTTTTTTCTAACAAATAGGCTGATTGCCTTCGTTGTATACTTACGTGGTGGAGGCTAGGACAAGCCCCATGTATGAGAGGTTTCTTTGTAGGAAGAACATTATGCTAGGAGGCACAAGTGTGCTAAGGTTCTCTAGCCATATATCCCTTAGGTTTGTTGAGGATCAGCCTAACCTCTATGAGCCTAGGATGAGCTTATTGTAAGGTCTTATTTCCTTTTCTCTTTTTCTCTCCCTCTCTCATTTCCTCTCCCTCCCTCACTCTCACCCTCTCTTTCTCTCTTTCCCTATTAGGTTTAATGAATTTTCTCTCTTTTTCTCTCTCCTCTCCCTCTCTCATTTTTTTCTCTCTCCTCTCCCTCTCTCATTTACTTTTCTCTCTTTTTCTCCCTCTCTCATTTCCTCTCCGTCCCTCACTCTCACCCTCTTTTTCTCTCTTTCTCTATTAGGTTTAATGATTTTTTTCTCATTTCCTCTCCGTCCCTCACTCTCACCCTCTCTTTCTCTCTTTCTCTATTAGGTTTACTGATTTTTTTCTCTTTTTCTCTCTCCTCTCCCTCTCTCATTTTCTTTTCTCTCTTTCTCTCCCTCTCTCATTTCCTCTCCGTCCCTCACCCTCACCCTCTCTTTCTCTCTTTCCCTATTAGGTTTAATGATTTTTCTCTCTCCTCTCTCTCTCTCTCATTTCTTTTTCTCTCTCCTCTCCCTCTCTCATTTCCTTTTCACTCTTCCTCTCCCTCTTTCATTTCCTCTCCCTCCCTCACCCTCACCCTCTCTTTCTCGCTTTTCCTATTATGTTTAACATCTTTTCTCCCTTTTTCTCTGTCCTCTCATTCTCTCATTTTTTCTCTCTCCTCTCCCTCTCTCATTTCCTTTTGCTCTCTACCTCTCCTTCTCTCATTTCTTCTCCCTCCCTCTCCCTCTCTCATTTCTCTATTATGTTTAGTATCTCCCTCCCTCTCCCTCTCCCTCCCCCTCTCCCTCTCTTATTTCCCTATCATGTTTAATGTCTCCCTCTCCCTCTCTCATTTCCTCTCCCTCCCTCTCACTCCCCCTCTCTCACTCCCTCCCTCTCCCTCTCCCTCTCCCTCCCTCTTCCTTTTCCATTTCCTCCCCCTCTCCCTCTCTTTCTCTCTCTCTCCCTCCCTCTCCCTCTCCCTCTCTCTCATTTTCCTATTATGTTTAATGTCTATCTACCCCTCTCATTTCCCTATTATGTTTAATGTCTCCCTCTCTCATTTCCTCTCCCTCCCTCTCCCTCCCCCTCTCTTTCTCTCTCCCTCCCTCTTCCTTTTTCATCTCCTCCCCCTCTCCCTCTCCCTCTCCCTCTCTTTCTCTCTCTCTCTCTCCCTCTCCCTCTCTCATTTCCTCCCCCTCCCTCTCCCTCTCCCTCTCCCTCTCCCTCTCTCATTTCCTCCCCCTCCCTCTCCCTCTCCCTCTCCCTCTCCCTCTCTTTCTCTCTCATTTCCTCTCCCTCCCTCTCCCTCTCCCTCTCTTTCTCTCTCATTTCCTCTCCCTCTCTCAATATACACAAATTATACAAAAAACAAGTAAAAGAGAGAGAATGCACTCTCCCTCCCTCTCCCTCTCCCTCTCTTTCTTTCTCATTTCCTCTCCCTCTCTCAATATACACAAATTATACAAAAAACAAGTAAAAGAGAGAGAGAATGCACTCATCATAAAGACTCGAAGAAGGGTTTGGCGGCTCCTCTTTGCCCTCCGTACACCTCCTCCTCTTCTTCGCGAACGACGGCAGTGGCGGCGGTGGCGGTGAGAAGCCTTCTTCCTCTATTTCTCTCCCTCTCAGCAAAATGGTCGCTCTCTCTCTCGCTCTCCCTCTCGAAACTTTCGTGAATGTGCAAAATGAAACGCGCTCGGGTTTTGGTCTGCATTTTTTTTATCTGGGTACCCTCGCTATTGGCGTCGCTATTAGCGTCGCAAATGTAACGCTAATAGCGATGCTGCTATTTATCGTCGCTAATCAGCGTCGCTATGGCCTGATATCCTTGTAGTGGGAGAAATCAATGAAGCATGATTCCAAATTGGAGACAAGCCTCTCCACAAAGGATCTTCCTAAAATAATTGATTCATTTCGGCTTCGAGCAACATCATTTGTGAGAAGTGATGTGTATGACAAGATGTGATGGTGTTGCCCTCTTTTTTTATTAACATTGTTGGTCCTTTTTTGATTCAAATAAGCCATGATGAGAGAAGTTCAAAGCCACTACCAAAGTTTTTCATCTCATTGCAATATTTGTCTTTCAATAAAGATATCAAAGCATACACATCTCTTCTTATAGTTGTTATTTTGACATTGCCATACTAAAACTTGACACTTAGTAGATGCACCTTCATTACTATATCTACCAATAAGTGAATAATGAATTGTAACTCAAACATTGTGGCTATCTTGTAAAGACTTGAAATTTCCCCTTTGAGTAAGCACATAAACTAGGCATTATTCTCACAGATCTATAAATAAAAATACTTTCTTAGTTATAGAAAAAAGAAAGACATTCAAAAGAAAATACAACAAAGCACAATAAGTTGCATAATATTGCATTTCCATGGCCTTTCCTCTAGATAGCCATCTTATGCCATGTATTTTAAGGACTTGATATTGTTGAGCAAAAAAGGCATCCATCAACTTGCCTAATTCTTCTCATGGACAGATGAATCTCTTAACCATTCGCTAACTTTATTAGAAAATTTGTCTACATAATTAAATTCTCCATGGTTGTCACATGTTGCCAGAGCTTCTTTATGTCCCACACAATGTATGCCAAGGAGATTAGGCACCTCATCTTGCAATCTCACAAAGAGACCTATTCATACCCCCACCATCGCTGAGGCACCGTGAGATGGAAAGGTGATCAACATGTTAAGTGGAAGCTACATAGTTATTAGTACTTTCTTTATTCCTTTAAGAAGTATTTTTGCTTTTCCATCCTCTATTCCAATCAATTTTACAAATTTGATTACACATTTACCCCTGGACGGATTGGTTAGAGATATATAAAATTGAAATTTTTAATATATTCTATCCCTGCTTTCATTTGGTAAGATGGAGAACACCAAACTTGCATCCACCTCTTTTTTTAGTTTTTCCAATACAAAAAACATATAGCTTCAAGAAATTATTTTCCACTTTTAGAGTTAATATAAAATGAATATTCATTTATAGTGGCATGTGAGGTGTTTTCATATACATATGAAATTTGCATTCTTCCTCAAAACTTTCTCGAAAAAAAATTTCAGTATAGTGAGTAGCTATATATAGAGGTTGGAGCTTAGCAAAACCCTAGATTTAGGGGATAGCTGTTGAGTGTCAAAAATTAGCTACAAAAGGAATTTTTTTTTTCAAGAATATATTCATTCTTCATACTTTAAAGTTTAAAAATAATAGAATTCTCTAGAATCTACCAATCATAATTATTACTAGGTACTTATTATGAGGTACTTTTATGGAAGGGTAATTTTTTAATAATCCTTATTTTTCAAGACTAAGAAAAACCTTATATTTCTTATTTAAATCTTGGGTTTCTATTCGAAGGGTGTTTTTAAAGTGACCCTTAGATTGACAAAAAGAAACAAATATTTTGCTTCAAACAAGAAGGATGTATGGGACATTATTACTATTTTTTAGGGCCAATTTTCTGAAAACCCTATCTGAGAAGGCTTAGACCCCTTTGGAAGGGTACTGCAACCTTCAAATCTGAGTGCTATGTCTCAACCTTATTTGTTTCGGTTAAGCATGACTACTTCCTTCTCAATTGTTAGAATTGGCTACTAGTAATAGCATGGAGAGTACAAATGAGAGAGAGAGAGAGAGAGAGAGAGAGAGAGAGAGAGAGAGAGAGAGAGAGAGAGAGAGAGAGAGAGTGTGTGTGTGTGTGTGTTTTTGTTAGAAGGTTGAGGGAAGAGAGTTTCTCATTATCCACATGTTGAAGAAAGCAAGGTTGGTTCCATTAAGCTACTCACAAGTGGGATAGAAGCACAATCATGTCAAGCCACCTTCTACCCATTTAGCAAGCTATCCTTGTGGATTGTTGACACTATTAAGACATTGCATGAGAGATGGAAGTGTGGATTTTTAACACTATCAATACCATCAAAGACATCCCATGAGAGATTGAAGTGTGGAAGCAATAAATTGAAAATCATGTAATGGCACCCAAGGGGAGTGCCATTAAAGCTCCATAAGAAGTTGCAAGGGCAAGCGGAGCACCGTTATCATGGACTAATGTCTTGGTGCCATGAAATTCAATAAATAATTTGATTATAAATAATGAGTTTTGAAGAGATGAATAGCTTAAGTTTTGATTGATGTTTTCCTTTAAAGGAATAAATTGGCTTAGTGTTAGGAAAAGATTCTTGAGAATAGTTGAGAACATGCTTGTGTGGTGCACCATGAGGGACTTTAAATCTTTGAAAAAAGGACCAATAAATTAAAGTTAAAACAATGCACAAGTAGAGATTACCTTAAGAGAAACTAGAGGGATAAAGAAATGAAACTATGAGATTATTTTACAATATTTATTTTCTCTTTGGATAAGAATAACTTTTTTATCACTTACAAGTAGTTATTGGACCCCCCTAGCATAATCTTTCCTTTCAATAGCTTACCACCCAAACACAGACTTGTTACATAAGGACATGCTCTTGAAACTTTCCCAAGAGGTAAAGTGGGTTAATGGCTAAAGAACATATGTTCCTTGTGAGTAGAATTGAATTGCAATTAAGTCTTGAAAGTTATATAATGTGGCTAGGTGATGATTTTATTTTTATAGGTAAAACTAAGATGTTGAGATAAGTTTTTAGAAGTTTCATCAAAGTGATATTTGGTAGCTACTCTAAAAGTGGGCCAAGAGATTTTGAAGGAAACCAAAGACTTCAAGGACAAGAATAATAATCGTGAAACTTAAAATTGAAACATGAGATAGAACTAAAAGAGACTTAGTAACCTTAGGATGAGATAAGAAAGGGGATGATCCTTGGATAAATTGCAATTATGATAGAGAATAAAAAGTACATGGTACAATACTATCTCCTCCTTTAGAAAGAATGTCATGATTTTGTTATCTTGAATTGAGGATGCATAAGAGGACTTATTTGTAGTAAGAAGTTATGTTACTATATTTGGTTGGGATGATTTTCTAGTTCAAATAGACTATTTTCCTTGCTTTTGATTTGTCGTCACTCTTGCGAGCACACTGCCAAGACCCATGGACCGCTTATTGTTTCAAGTGTTTCAAGCTAAGGGCTATGGCTACCTCTCACATAGTCTTGCACACTCTTCCACACACAAATGTAGTGAGATTACCTTTGAATCCGATCAATTTGACTCCTCCCATGAATCCACCCAGTAGCTCCATGATCCAAGATGCATTTGCAAACAAGCTCTATCTCCAAGATCCAAGCTTGAAGCTCCATAGCCATATGCGCGAGAAAGGAGAAGAAAAGAAAATGATGATGATGAAGAGAGGAGAAGAAGAGCTCCTCCACAATCCCTCACACACACACTCTCTCTCTCTCTCTCCCTCTCTCTCTCTCTCTCTCTCTCTCTCTTACATACACAAGGATGAAGTAAAAAGCAAGAATAAGAAGAGAGCAAGTTTGGCCACACATCAAGAATGGGCTTCTTCATTAACTTTTTGAATTTTATACATGTTCTATCTTCTCCTTGGGTGGCCATCCTCTTTTTGATCATGCCTCTATCTATTCCTCCACTCCTATTCCTTCTTCTTTTCTATTAGCATGACCTTAACCCGTTCCTTGTATTCTTTACAACATGCATAGGAGAGAGCATGACACTCTTTCACAAACAAATTGCAATGTGTTTGGTGGTATTTTTGCAAAAATATTAAGGTATGATTATTCTTGTGAATCTCCCTCTTACATTTAGAAATTTTTATTGTGATTTGTGTCTTCAAATTGTTCTTAGTGCACGCCTTTGTTCTCCATCTTCCTCTTGCCTTGGGATTGTCTTTTGTTTTCAATTTTCTAGATTTTTTGTCTTGGTTTAGGGTTAACATTACCACCATTCTAGCTAAGTGCCAATTCCATGGCACTTGATGATACGAACTCAAAATATTAAGGGTTGATGTGGAATGGTTCTTGGAGCCTTTGGGGAGGTTGTTCATGTTGGAGATGCTTTGTGAAGTACATTTTAAGGTTGCGGATGTCGAAGATAGATTGGTGGTTGAAGAAGGCCTACACAATTGTTGGCTTTTTACCATGCCACTACATAATGTACCTGAAAAGAAGAAGAGTGCACTTCCTAGGAGATTTTATTTTTCTTTTATTTTCTCTTTCACTTTTTTCTTTTCTTTTCTTTATTTTTATTTTTCTTTCTTTAATTCTCTCTCTTTTTTTTTGGATTACAAGGGATCATGTCAAGTGGCATCCTATTCATGGGCAGGGGCCAAGCTGTGTGGGGAGGCTTGAGGGATTTTCTTAGGAAAGCTCTACTTTGCATATAACTCTTAAAGTTGATTTTTACATTGAGGGGCATGCTGGAAAAAAACGGGTAGTTGCACACAATGGACCTACTATCACTTATATATTCTAATAAGCTCATATAAACCTATGGCAAGAGGATGGCTCTCATCATTAGATGCACCATTACAGAGCTATTTATCCCTACATTAATGTCAAAAAAGAGGGGTGGTAACTACTCTTCCTCTACAATAGGTTTTTGTTTGGTAATATTAGCAAGAGATGGAGATAATTACAAGTGGTGATGAAGGTAGGATTTGGGCAAGAGAGAATTTGCTAAGGAAGCTTGCTATGGATGGGCAGAGGTCCCTCTCTATGAAGGTTAGGCATTCCTCTAGAGATGCAGAATTCACATTGTAGATCTTTGGGATGTTATACCTACCATGCATCTCCTAGTTGAAATCAACTCCAATTCCTCGCGGGTAGGGCATATAGATAGGATGATTCGTATGGTAGTGTGATACAAAATGCTATCTAGGAATCTAAGTTAGAGTCTTAGATGTTTCTGTGCCACTGAGATTGTGCTTCATATTCCTCCACTTTATCAAGCATCTCCACCACGTTGTCTTCCCAATAATCTATAGGCTCATGTTGCAACCTTGTGGGGTGTCTAATTCTTCCCTCCAACTATCTCTTCCCCATTCTTGCCAGGAGCTTTATCACTTTCTCCACCACCCTTGGAGAGAGCACTATGTCCAATTTTTGAGGGAAGATGTAGGTGAATTCAAAGGGTTGGCTGCAATTTTTCCACTACTCCCACAATGTGAGTTTCTAGTTCCAATTCACAAGATCAGAGTCCTCTCCCTGAGGAATGGCCACATGAGGAAATTGTAGTGGCTTGGCTTGAATTGGATCTTGCTCTTTCCACAATGTATTCATCTATTTCTTCTCTTGGTTCTGATGCTCTACCTATTCCCTTAGGATGGCCTGCTCATGGAGTTCTATATCAAGTTGGTCATGAAGTTCCGCCTTCTTTCTCCTTGCTTCCTATTCACTTTGTGCCTTTGCCTCTTGTAGCTCCTTAATGAGCTATTCTCTTTGTTGCTTCAAGCTATTGATTTATTCATCAACCATCCTAAGATATGAGAGTGTGTTGTGCTCTAGGGAAATGGAGCTCTCCCTTTCTTCATCATATAGGTCTTTTAGACATTCTTTGCCTTGTGTGGTCTTTAAGGCCTCTTTTAATGCCATCACCTCCCTAGTTACTATGGTCATCTACCTTATTTGTTTAAGGGTCTAAAGCTCTTTTATAAGATCTTCTTACTCTTATGTATTACACATGAATGAGGACATGGAAGTAGTAGACTTTAAGGTGGGGTACCTTTGGCCCTTGATGTGATTCTGCATTAGCTGCTACTAGTCGCCTTTTATTTCCTATGAATAGGGATCCTTCGCTTGGTGCAAGTGCAAGCTCTTGCAGTTTGCTTAGAGGATGGTGTACCCAATCCATGATATTACTTTAATTCACTACCCCTTTCATGGCTCCTTGCTTTAAAGTGATCGTCGTAAGGGCCATGGCTGGTGGGAGTGGATGTGGGAGATCCTTTCCCTTGCTTTGAAGTGATCGTAAGGCCATGACTGGTGGGATTGGATGTGGGAGAGCCTTTCCCTTGCCTTCCACCAATGGTCTTTGTCTCACCTCTTCTATGGCAGCACTTGTGCTTGGCACATCCTCCTCTGTGGGGCTCATCTAACTCTTGAGATTGGGAGGGTTGCTCCACTGAATCTCTAATGGAAAGAGCTATTTGATCCTCCTCCTCTTGTCTTAGTCTTTCTTCCTCTTCCTCTTGTCTCCTTTTGCACTCCTCATCAAGTTTCTTTGATTCTTCTTCATTCTCTATTTTCTTTAATGGTGGACCTAGTTCTCCCGATAGGAATTTTAAGTGTGATTCTTTTTCTTTTCCCTTAGCTTGATGGCTTTGATCCCTATTGTTTCACTGATGGTCATTTCATTGGAGGTTTTCTGCCTACTAAGTGGGGTGGCCAAATTTTCTCTTCTTAGCGACTTGTTGTGCCTCCTTTGGATTCTTCCTCCTCCACATTTCTTATTGAGAATGAAGTGAGAGGGCTTATTGAAGTGGAAGAGTGATACTCTTCTTGGGTTGATAAGGGGTTCTCCTCCACTACTTATTTTCTTTTCATCTCTCACATGGCTTTGTATATTATGGAAGCAACACCCCTATGAACCCTACGATCAACACATCTGATGCACGTTTTTTTTCTCTAACTCCATTGTTGTAGTTGGAGACTCTGCTCCTGTTGTCCTTGGAACTATTGCTAGCACCTTTGCCGATGCTTGGATTATTATTTGAACATAATCATTCCATTGGATGCAGGGTATTTCCTCTCTAACTTTTTTTTGTAGCTGGAGACTCTCCTCCTTCTATTGCCTCTGGAACTATTGCTAGCACCTTTGTCAATGTTTGGGTTATTTTTTGAACATAAGCATTCGTGTTTACCTCATTAAGGGCATTTTCTGCAAGGATTTGAAGCAGGGGTACTCCTATTCGTTTCATAAGGGCATTATATATTTGACTCAAGAAGAGTGTGTGGACCATCTTTTCTTGTAGTGTAATGGTGGCCTTAGGAATATCACCACACAACCTACAATGAATTCTCCTTGAATGACATTGCTTGCATAAAAGGCAAAGTGATTAGAAAGAACACTATTAGATGATGAAATGTATGGATTGAATCCTTTCTAAGATTGTGGAAGCAAAGGTGTAAGGGTCTTTAGGTGCACCCTCAATGTGCTTCACTGTTTCAAGAGCAAGTCAAAAAACTTTGGGTTATACTCAAGTGTCACATGACAACCCATATCCTATGGACAAATTCCAACCTGTGTGATATAAGTCAATACATTGGTCAAGAGGTCACATGAGTTGATTTGGCTTGCAATATGGAGTTCCTCCTCTATTAGAATCCTATCAAAGTATAGACGTAGCATGATATTCTCTCCTAATCGCTGATTTCTTGTCATTGCTAATGCCCTAAATGAGTTTGGGGCCACATATGTTTGATCATACTCAAAAGTCTTGATGGCATGTTGTTGCTTCACATTGGTCATTTGATAACCCTCTTGTGCACATGGAATGCATAGAGTATACCACTTGTATAAGCAATTTGACTCACATTCAACTAATCATTGGAGCTCACCAAGTTTCTGTGGTTGCATTGGAATTTCTACTTTCATAAAGGATGTGATTAAGCATTGGCTTAATGTCTATTCTCTTAAAATTTCATTGGAAAACAACTCTTTTGCAATGGTGGAGAGCTTTGTGAATATGAATCCATATTGTTCCCAAGAACACAACAAGGAATGTACTTCACTTGCTATGTGGTCATCAAGTAGCGCTAGGTCCAAGCACTTGTAACTACGAGCAAACAATGTGAAAGTTGAGTCCAATCATTACATGGATGTTACTAAGTCATCCCCTATGTCCAAGGGCATGTTGGATGCCACTTCAAGAATGGATCCTCATTGCTGTGATGGCTTAAGGCCTGCTGGTGGCTTTGGTTTAATTGGATTGGATAAGTTGGTATGTGGTATTCCTCCTTTGGGATTCTCATTGAGTTTGGTAAGCTTGATTTGAGAAGTTAATTGGGTTTGGAGTTCGATTAATGATTTTTTATTGGATTTTGCAATTGTCACTAGATTAAAGTTATTAGGTGGGAGCTTATTGATGATTGGTTATGCTATTGATTTATAGACTACTGGAGCACTCATGGATTGACCAACCTTCCTCTTGGATTTTCTCTTACCCTGTTTTGATTTATGTTTTTGGGAATTATTTGTTGGAACTTGAGATTGAGGGTCATAGATGCCACTTGTGAGTTTGGGTAGCCAAATCAAGGTGTTACCTTCATAGTAACCTTGGGCATGCAATAGGGCTTTTGGCACCCAAAACGGCCTAGTGATCTATGTACCATAGCACTCTTCTATTTAGGTCTAGAGTGTAAGGCATGAATATTATGAGTTCCTAATGATTGGCTTTTGTGAGGCTATGGTCTACGCTTGGGGACCCACTTGATTATTTTCTCTATAGCTTTGGTTGTGGTTTCTAGATGCTGGTGGGACTCCATAATGGGTGTACATTGTGGTACGCTACCCCTCTCCTTAGGGTTGACACAAGGGTTAACTACCGGTGGCACTCTAAGCTTTTGGATGGCTATGGTGCCCTTTCTAAAATCTGTTACTAGTCAAAAATTGTTTATGGTAAGGTGGATGCACTATGAGTCATAGTCAATATTACATTGAGCTTGTTTCTTGAGCACACAACCCAATAGTGGTTCTTTGCCAACACTTTCTTTGCTAGGTAGCACATAAAAGATGATGGGTAGGCTCTCAGTCCATTATTTTCAACTTCCCTAAGAGTGGGTACAATTTCCTCCCAAATGGAATGAGCTTCGTGTTGGTTGGTTGCATTTGGGGTTGACCCATATAGTGGCTCCCTCATCAATTAGTGCATCAAAGATATATGCCTTCTAAGCGGTCACTGTTGTATATATGTACATTGGTGCTACTAATTCCTCATCCTCATCCTCTATTTCAGTGATTGTAGCTCTTATATTCATTAGTTGTTCTATCATTAGAGGTTCATAGAGTGGATGTGAAGAAGGGTTATGGTTTTTTATGCGAAGTAAGGGTAATGGTTTTTTATGTGATGGGCATTGGATGAGATGATATCTTTTCTCATCCTATTGTACTTATGCACATTTGTGCTTTGTCACTTTTTTCTTGTTCTCTCCTCACTGGGGGCACATTCACCTTTAAGTGGGAGGTTGTTGGGGATAAAGGTGCATGTGCCTAGCCACCCATGTATTATTATCTACACACCTGCATACTATGGGTGGTGTGCATCCATGAAGCATCCATCAGTATTACTTCATTCTTTATTCTTTCAGTGACATTTGAATAAATGAAAGCCCAGTCACACATTGTGACTATTGGAATTTCCATATATTGTGTGTCTCTCTCTCTTGCTCTTGCTTCTTCCACCATAGCTCTTGCTTCCACTTCGGGCTCACTCCCTTCAAATTGTTGGGTCTTTAGCCGGAGGTTGCATGTGGCAAGTGGGTAGGAAGATTTATGAAGTGGCAAGTTGGTGTAAGAGAGATGCGACCCAACATTGTAAATGGTAGAAGAGCAACATTTATAAATATCCTTATCTGTGATTTTTTTCTAAATAAAACACAACTCTTTTCTATTCAATCTATAAATAATCCCTTTATATTATGCCCTTTTGTATGTAAAATTTTTATAAAAATGGTATTTTAAAAACATATTATTTTGAACCCACGTGATGCACACATATATTCATGAGTGACCTCCCTGAGAGATGTGCTTGAAATGGGTCGTACAAATTACAGAGGATGAATTGGAAGTAGTGGAATCGGCATTAGAGTTGTATATGGTAGGGAAATAATTCAAAGGTGTGATTGCAATGGGTACAATCAAATAAAGAGTAAGAGATTGAGAGTATTTGGTGGTTGAAGAGGCTAAAAGGATATGGAGTTCGTTAAATATAGCACTCCTACCATAAATAAAAACTTTGTGTCATGGGACATAAAATCTATAAGCTGTGTGGCCATAAGGCTCACCATATCCAATGAAGATAAGCTATGTGGCTTTGGGAGAGAATTGGGAATTGTGATCCATGTTGAGAAAGGCAATTCATCCAAATACCTTCAGATATGATAAGTCAAGAGGGTGGCCAACCATAGCTCATAGGGAGTGTGATTGTGAAGAGAGGTAGAATAAAACTTGTTTTGAAGATAAGGTGTAGTAATTTCTTCTTCACTATATTCCTTTTCAAGTTGTGCTATTGATAGCATAGCTCTTGCAAAATTTAGAAGAGTGTGATTCTTATGTTCAACAACTCCATTTTGTTGTGGATGATATGGTATGCTAAGCTCATGGTGAATCCCAAAAGCTTTGTAGTAGTCTTTGAACTCAGTTAATGTGTACTCTCCTCCATTATCTATTCGGTGAGCCTTAATTTGTAACTCATGCTTATTCTCTACTATTTCTTTGTATATTTGGAACTTTCAAAATACTTATGACTTCTTTGTGAGAAAATTTACAATAGTATATCTAGAGTAATCATCAATGAGTATCGTGAAGTATTTTTCTCTAGTGAGAGAGGCATGATTGATGGGACCACAAATGTTGGAATGTACTAATTGAAGGGGTTGAATTGTGATTGAATAGCATTTGGAGTAAGAAAGATGTGTGCTTTTGGTTTTATCTAGTAAGGAGTGTTCTAAGAACTTAGTGGCAAATTGATCTTCATGCATAGTGGCAGTGGCTAACTTTCTGAACATGGTCATTTGATATACTTGTGTGTTCATAGGTATCACTAAAGAAATCTGAAATATATTTTGCATTGGGTATTTCTCTTACTAGTTGTACTTATCAATCTCCTCAATGAATAAGGAACTTCATTCTTACAACTACATCTTTTTGCATCCAATCTTCCTTGTTTACTCCTTCTTGGTCAAGGCATTCTTTCTTGCCCTTGATAATGTTCCAAAGGTTAGCTTGAGATAGGTATAGTTCTAGGTATAGTTCCATCCTTAGCTTCCTCACTTGATAGTTGCTCCCATTGAGTTTCTCGATCTTGATGTGTCTATTGTAAAAGGTAGTGGCCTTGATGAGATCCATTGGAGTAATAAGGGTAAAGGAAGATAAGTGATTTGTGATTTTAGAGAAGATACAATAAACTTAAGAACTAGAACTTGGGGCTCTGATACCATTTGGTGAAAAGTAAGAACTACAAGAGAAGTAGATTAGAAGAGATTGTGCATAATAGAGAAAGAAAGATAGAGACAATATAGAAATCACAGTGAACTACAATTGTTGATTTCATTACTACTAGCAGTATATATGCATGGTACATTAAATGAAGTAGGTAAGCTCCTATTCTAAATATCTAGAAATGAGAATAATTATGGGATCCGTTTGTCCACATGTTTGCATATCCTTATTCTACCTAGGCTTTATCCTAACACTAGGTTTGTGGAGGATTTGTGAATTATAAGATAGTATAGATTATTAAAACACTACTCCAAACCTTTTGGATAAGTTGCATGTTTCTCATAAGAAGATTCTCCAATATTCCATGAAAACTTATAGAAAATCACCAACTTTTTGAAGAAAGGTCACAAATTAAGATATCTAGTTTTTCAATTAATAAAATTTAAGGATTTTGTTTGAAATATAATATTTTGAACATTGTAATTTATAAAAGCATCTCAACCTTTAGCTTTATATTTTCCCCAGAGTTTATAAATGTCATTTTTGAAGGTTGCTTCTTAGTAGCTCATTAATGATTGTAGTATGAACTAAAAACTCTATCATGATCTTTGTACTAGACCCTTATCGCATAAATTTTTCTCATTGAAAAATTGAAATTTTTAGAAAATAATAGTCTATTGTAGCTAAATTCTATCATGATCTTTGTACTAGACCCTTATCACATAAATTTTACTAAATTCAAGTAACCTTAATCACATTCTTGTACAATAGATCAAAGTATATAATAAGGTTGACATAATAATGGCATGAATTCTAGGTAACACTTTTGATAAAGGCATAGTATACATATTAAAGGTGGATGACAACCCCAATTTATGGAATTTAATACTAGAATGCTAGATGTGTTTCCCAAAAACATATCATCATGGAAGCATTGTTGAATGTGTTAAAGAGATCTACATGCGCTCAATAAAGATTGTTCATCTTATACATGTGTTGTATACATCAAGATTCAAACACATAGAACATGTAAACTAGATATGCCTTTTACCAATTGCACCCTCCACAATGGTGAAATCTCATCTCAACCACACACAAAGTGAAACATACCATTATTGGGTCAAAACATCCAAATTCATGCCTATTCCATAATGTTGTGGGCTAAGACAATGAGGCATCTCCAAGTTGAAAAAACATAGATGGCTTCTTTATTTTGAATGTATGGGCTTTGAGAACCAAGCCTTTCATGACATGAGCCTTAGGAATAAATATTCATGATCACCTCTTAATGTTTCATGACATGAGCCTTAGGAAGGGTTTGGAAATTTTTTCATTAATGTTCACCATCACCCCTTCATAACCATCTACAATGTAGATGGAGCTCATCTCTAGCTCATATCAACCCAAAATGGCCCTCCTCTTATAGCTATCATTGGTCATTTTATACTGACATAAAATAGCTTTCCCATGGCCTACCATGCTACTACTATGGTGATTGGTCCTTTCAATGTTCCCCCCATGGCCTCTAGATAGTGATGGTCCAAGAATGGCAATGGCCCAATCTAAACTATTCTTTCTCTCAAGTAATGGGAACTCCATGAAGAGCTTGTTGTGCAAACTAAATATTATAAGTAAGCATTATCACATTCATGTGCTTGATGAAACATTATTGCATTCACCAACTTTCAACTACTATGTATATACATGAACTTCAAGGGGATCTATAAGATCCATTTTATAGCCAACATTGGACTTGAAGGGGATGTATGAGAACTAAACAAAACTATCTATGAATTTGACATGGTTACATGATATTTGTGTTTACTCACTAACTTATTATTTCTTTCTTTAGTTGAATAGGATTGACCATTGTAAGCCTAAATTCAACATTGAAGAAGAGAAACTTTACTTATTAGCTTGAGAATTTATTTAAAACATATGAATGATGTATGGTTGATATACCTTGGTCCATGTAGATGTACTTGGGCTGATTCAACTTTGTATTCATTGAGAAAACACTAACTTGTGTCACGTCTTGGTAGTGGTATGTACATTTTGCCCTGTTGATTGGGGGTGGTACCGACTTTATTGATGGACTTTGTCTGACATGCTTGGGTGTTGGCTCATGTCAGTTTGACTATTACATGCTTGTTTATGCCTACTTGATACTAGTTTTGCACTGACAATCAGTGATTGACTTTGAATATTGGGCTTTTCCTACTATCTGCTCTCATTGTACAATGTTGTCATAAATTACAACAATCATATATCTCCAGAGGATTTTCATGTATTTTTCATATTGAATCATCCTTTTTTGATGTAATTTTGATGGTACTTGGTGGGCAGTATCATGAAATACTTATTTCTTGCCATGTTGCCTTGGTTTTGGTAGTTTTTTTGTCATTTTTTGCAGTTTACAACAAGCGGTTTTGAGTTGTCTGCACTGTTTCAGCTTGCAGTATGGCATCTTCTTCTATTGATAGTGCTAACTTCAACATCACAAAGCTTGATTGTGTAAATTATGCCTATTGGAAGAGCCAAATTTAGCAAGTATTGGTGTAGAAATCACAGATAAAGCCACTAAGGTTGAGTGGAGAGTAGCCTGAAACTATGACCAATGACGAATGAATGGAGCTTGATGAGTTATGCAAGTCCACCCTCATCCGGTCTCTCACTAAACAAGTACATTACAATATGGTTGAGGAAGCACAGAGTGCTTGGCAGCTTTGGGATAAGATCAAGAACCTCTATGACAAGCAAAGTCCTGCAAGTCAAATGTATTGGCTGAAACAACTTATGGATCTCCACATGAAAGAGAGTGGACCATGCCAGCTCATCTGAGCCAATTTTGTGCTATTCTTAAGAACTTGGTTTTGTAGGGTATTGATTTCAAAGAGGATGTCACTCCGTTGTTCTTGCTGGGAACTCTTAATAAGTCTTGGGATGTATTCCGCACTGCCTTATGTACTTCTGTCACTACTCTGAAGCTATTTGATATTGAGAGCTCTCTTTTGGAAAAAGAGATAAACTATAAGAATTTGGATGCCTCTCGTGCGTCTCATGGTTTGACAATTAGATGCCGAAATTATGGAAATGCAAAGAGTGATTATGGTAATGGCCGTGGATGGGATTCGTAGAAATCTTGGCCCAAGTCACATGGCAAGTTGCGTAGTAAGTCTTGTGGGAGAAATGCCAATCTAACTTGTCATCATTGTGGGAAGAAAGGCCGTAGTGTCATGAATTGCATAATGAAAGGCGCAAAGACAAGGGGAAAGAGAAAGTGCAAGAAAAGTGTTCTGATTGCAGCATAGTACTTGCTAAGTCAAGTGTTTAAATTGAAGAGATCAAAGTTATGCAGTGTGAGGATAGTGATGGGATTATATCCTTGCAACAACTTCATCTAATGCTTTGCATATGTCAGAGATACACCCTATGTATACATAGTGTTGGCTCTTGGACTAGGTGCATCCTTTCATGTGACACCTTATTGACAGTGGTTCCATTCATACCATTCTTTTTTGGGTTTTGTTTGCTTGGGTGATGATAGGTCTCTTGAGATTGTCGACATTGGTGATGTTAGGTTGCAGTTTCCTTTTGTCAGAATTTTTGGTATGCCCGATGTACGTCATGTACTTGCATTGACACACAGTCTCATGTCCCTAGGGATAACTTGATGATGCAGGATATCATGCATATTTTGGAGACTTTGCATGGAAGATTACTCATGGTAGGCTTGTGCTTACGCGAGGTGCCAAGGCTAGCAGCCTCTACCCCTTAGTTGTTTTTGGATCTACAGCTGATCATGCCTTGTTTGTGGGGTCTTTACCTCATGTATCTCTTTAGCATGCCCGTTTGGAGAACATGTCGGTTAAGGGAATGAAAATGTTTTTGGATTTGGCCATATCCTTTAGGATGAGGCTAGACCAATGTATGGTTTCTCAAAATATGTTAAACATTGTTTTCTATAAACTCAATTGTATGTTATACTTAAGGCTCTCTTTACATTTATTTTTCTCTTGTCTATGTACTATGCTGAGCATTAAATGTGTAGGTGGAGGAGTGATAGTTCTTAATCTTCGACAATACAATTTTTTACAAAGACTATCTCCTCAATCTAGTATAGTGATGCCTCCTATGCCAATGGCTTAAGGAGCAGGAACCTTTGCATTCTCAAGCATATTCTTCTAGCTTTTTGAATATTTTGTACATTACTCTAAATTCAAAATGAGATATGAGTAAAGCATGTTTTCTTTGTGCAATGATTTCTTAATCATGTAGTGGTTGGGCATACTCTCCTAACTCCATGAATGTCATGCTAACACTTCCTACACATGAGAAATATGTAACATATTAAAATGAATCGTGACCATCCTTTTTTTAGATGAACTCAAAAAGCTAAGAAAATGTGTAGATTTCAATTTACAATTTTAGCCATAAATTGATGCACTTTTCTACATAATTGTGCATTATTTCAAACAAAATACTTTTTAAGAATTTTCTTACTAAGTGCAACTAACACTAATGAATAGCCATACTCAGCATCATTTACAAGAGCCTTTTTTAGGCTATTAAAAGCAACATTTTTGAAGCTAACACAATGACCTAAAAGATCCTCTATCATTTACAATTGATGAATCCATATGAGCTCTTGGAGGTCTCACTACAATAGAATCGGTGTAGAGATACCAAGATGTGATGCACATTAATGGACATTGTCATGCCACTATGTGGACACAATATAAAAAACCCTAGAGTGCATCATCATTTTCCTTTCTTATGAATCTAGAGAGATAATGTCATATTATTCATTAGTGTTAGTGTCCATAGTATGGATGCTTCAAAATTTTAGCTGCTTTTTGATATTTTTGATATTATTTTTAGTAAATATCCCAAAAAATATGTAAAAAACTTCTAGAACAGGGTGACATGCAAAAAGCAAGTTGCTTTTCAACCACTTTGGAAAATCTCATGCAAAAAGAGGGGCTTCTGAATTCACACAATGCGCGATCATAGTTTTCAAGCAGCAAATAGCACTCTAGATGGGAGGAGGAAGAAAGAACAATCTGGAAGAATTTTGAGTAGGTATCTTGGGGTTTGGCCCCCCTTTCAAAGTCAACAAAACCATCAAATTTACTGTTTGAGAAGTAGAGAAGACGATAGTGTTTGATGTGCATTTTTGGTCTACCAAGGAGCTCCAGGAGATCTAATGCTTGGAGATTGCTTATGAGTAGTCCCATACAAGGATTTTGTTTATCTTCTCAGGTTCTATCAATACATAGTGCTTTATATCACTGAGCTTTGTCTTTAACTTGTGTACCTCTTGCCTATTATTTTTCTTCTTTTCTATCTCCTATTCTCTATTTCTTTCTCTCTGTGATCCCCGAATTAAATCTTTCGACTAAAACCCCTCTAATATTGGTGAACCTGGAGTGAAAGGTCATCGGAAGGAAAGGCAGAATGGAAGAATCTTCAAGCACAAATTCTAGTGATATTTTGTAGCAATTAGTACAAAATGTAAACATGCTTATGCAAGTACAACAACAACAACAGGAGATGCAAGCTTTTGCTTAAATAAAAATTGTTGTGATGAATGTTCTGTAGGCACTAGAGTGTGAGATGAAGTTGTTTAATGGCAGAAATGTACCTGCATATTTTCATACTTGTCCTTAAAATATGGAGTTCTTTGGGGTGGCTTCACTTGCATGGAGCTAGTATTTTGTATACGTCATTGTACATGAATTGAAAGCCTGAGTTGTTGAATTGTATATGTAGGATACTAACTAGATAGCTTTCCAAAAGACACTCTAGGAACAATTTTACATTTAAGATACTAGTTTGATTACCCCTAAGAATTTTCAAGAGTGGGTTCTAAAACCCAATAATGGTTTTGTGGCTACAAAGTTATTAAGAGAATTTGAAAGTTGATTTTAAGCAATTAGATCTTGTAGAACAATAGGCTCTTGCAAGGGAAAAATTTGAATTGTTTTTACAAGTGGTAGATCTTGAGATTTAAGAGAAGTTTGATCATTTATTAGAGGATCAAACTACAAAGACAACACTTTAAAATATATAGTGGAGGTATGCTAAGGATGTTGTTGATGCACTAGTGAAAAAGCATAGAAGAAGAGAAAGTTGCACATATCTAGCGTGCCCACAGTTACGAGCAAAACAATTAATGTATCTAGTAAGCCACTTGCTTTTGTGGCTAACCCTATGGCTACATCTGTTTTTCCCATTGTTATGGAATTTTTATTAGATGAATTGGATAAAGGCATGAGGGATCTTTAGTTGAAGGTTTCAAAATTGAATGAGAAAGGACAAGATGAAAGGGGACATGTAGTAGCTCCTAAACCATGGAAAAGATGTATGTGGTGTGATAGTTTGCAACATGAAAGGGAGGATTGTGCTACTTATCAAGGGTCTTACCACGATAGCTTATCTTTTTGAAAAGATGGCAAGATCCATGCAAGCACAAGAAATAGGATCGTCTCTTACTTTGAATTGTGGAAAGGGAGGTGTGCAAAAGTTGTTGGAAGGCTTGCCTGTCTAAAATGCGTATGTGCTTATACATGCTACTTCTTTTGGTCTATAGTTGGATAGAATGCCTGGTTTGAAGTCTGTAATATGGACACATGCTTTACATACAACTGAAAAAAAGAAAGCTACTGATAGTGGAATCTCTCATGCAAGGCAAGACATTCGTGACACGACTCGCTCAGAATCATTGTTAGATGCATATTCAGTGTATGCATATTTAGCAAAAGTTCAAAAGATGATGTACTTGTGGAAGGGAAATGGAAGAGAGATAAAGATAATGGAGGGACATCTAAGCGAGTGATAAGAAGTGTGGACCAACCAAAAGATGAAAAAAAACACCTCCCAAGCATGTTATGGAAGAGGTTTGGTAGGAGAAGAAACAAGATAGCAAGAAAGAGTGCAAAAAGAGGGGCAAATAGTCAATATAAAAGTTGCAATATGATATTGGGATAGCTCCACACATGCCTTGGAAGATCGTGCAATGTAAGAGTAAGCCATTGCATATGTAGAATTTTCTTAATTCATCCAAAGAGATTTACAAAGCTAATGTTTTACTTAATGTAAGGACTCAAAGGGAGATTGGTGACTTGCTAGATATACATGATTTGCAAGACATAGTTGGTGTCTTTGAGAAAGTTCATGAACTAGAGGCTATGCAAATAGAGGATTTCATGTATGTTGGTTCACAATTGGAAAATATTTTTTATGTTTTATTTGAGACCTTGACAGGAAATTCAAAGATGCTTCAAGATATGGATTGCTTCACTATTTTGGTAATGGTCAATATGTGTTGGATACAAGGGAGGCTCATTTTATATTTGATTTGGTACACAAATATTAGTATAAGTAGATTTCCATGTGTTGGACTCTAAAAGAGTAGGCATGTTATCATTTCTTTGTTGATGGGTGCATTGATAGCATGTATATGGAGATTCAACAACCTCTAGTATATGATGCACACCCAAGGCTTGATGACCCTAGAGTGAATGCTTGGTATGGTATTAGAGTTTTGTAAATGCTAGTCATTTTGATCTATGATCCACGGGGATGCCTTATTATATGCATGATGAGCGACAAATTGATGCTTCCTCATAACATGCTATGCTAATCTAATTAAAAATACATGTGTGCAATCCATAGAACAGTTGTACATGTGATGAATACAACTGTGAGTGATAAATACAATGTGCACAGGAGTGAGCTTAGCTCTCATAAAATAATACATCCATGAGAATATGATATCTATGAAGTACAAAAAATATTATAATGCCTAAAAATAATCATTGAAACTCTCCAAGAATAATAATCCACTATCAAATAAATCTAGTATCTATACTTTGACTTTTCTTTTACCTTCTTTGAATTTAGCTTTCACAAACTCTATTTACATTAGTCCCCCTCTTAGATGAGTGGCAGTCCCATGGCACTCATGTCAAAGATAGACATGAAATGCTATGAATAGTCTTGATGGAGAAATGATGAATGCTAAGAAAGGACCTTTGTTGATGAAGAATGAAATTCCTGATGATAAGAAACTAGTACTAAAGACAATGATACTCTTGCTGATGCTATAGATGACATCCAGACCACAGGTACAATGAGGAATTTGACTTAGGAGCCTTTCCAGATGCAGTTCAGCAGTTGGTCAGTAGTTATGATGCTCATGCTCGGTATGAGCACCGCGGTAGAATGGCGGAGGCTATCATTGCAGACCTAGAAGAGGAGAGAAAGCTGGCCCGCAAGGCATTGCAAAGCATGGCTGAGTACAATAGGGATCAGCAGGCTAGGAACCAAAGGCAAGGCATGGAGTTGCGAGAGATGCAGCGAATACTGAACTTGGTTGGTAGGAATCGAACGGACCATGAGAGGGCACTAGAAGGATACTTAATGCTGAGTGAGCTTCTTATGAAGCGACTGCTCGATAACACGGCTGCAAAGCAAAGTGCCACAACTCTATCGACATCGCTGCTCGCAGGACTAGGAGCAAACCAAGGCTCAAAGAGCCAGGCTAAAATCCCTATTGTTGCCAAGCAACTCGATAAGTACCAGCCCCATAACGATCCCTACAGCTTTGTCGAGCAGTTCGAGCAAGTCTATGAAGCCAACAGCCTTAACGACTTGACTCAATGCTCGCAAGTGTTCGGGCTTTGCTTGGGCGAAAAGGGTAGGACATGGTATACGAGCTTAGATAACGCGGAGCAAGCCAACTTCGATGGCCTCAAGGATCTCTTCATTAAGAGATTTTCCGAGTCTGGATACTCCAATAATCTACTCCTATGCTTGATGAACGTCAAGCAGAAAGAGAAGGAGGACATTCGTGATTACCTGACCCATGTACATAGTCTCTTCAAGAGGATCCCTACTAGAGAGCGACCGACGGAAAGAGCAATGTCAACTGTATTCATCAGTGGAATTCAAAATGAGGAACTGTAAAAGGCTTTGGCAGGAAATTTGAGCTTGCAGCGGGACGCGCTAGTCAGGGTCTTTGAGGAGGCCATCCGAGTTGACGATTAGCTGAAGGAGCGGAGCTCTAGCAGCGCGAACATAGAGGAGGCCAACTCGCAAAGCTTAGAGAGAGCATCGGCCCCGAGTGAGCGATCAGCAACATTAGCCCAGTATAAGGGAAAAACCACCGAAACGAATCAAGACTTGGCTAACGTTAGAATGGAACTAGACAAGCTGCAAGATATGTTGAGACTACCAATGCACCCACACATCCAATGCGTGTACTGTGGCGGAAACCACTTGCCACCCGAGTGTCAAGACCCTAGGTCACGACCTTGCACTAACTGCGGTAGGTTTGGTCATGACGTCGCGCATTGTAGACTGCCAAGGAGACTTCCGTACTCACAACCATACAGCCAACCTTACCTAGTGAACAGGCTGTAACCCTTTTTCGGAAGGGGAGCCCCATTGGCCCTCCTTGTGCCCAACGACATTAAGCCAGCCATTCCTAGAATGGAAATAAACCCCACATGCATTCCTAGGCCACCTGGTCCTTACGTAACCCACCCACAGAGTGACACTCTTGTACACTATGTGGAAGAACCAAATGAGGAGGAAGCTTACATATGCCCTTACGTTTCGCATGATGACGAGGGCAACGATGTCCTCATGGACTATCCGCCAGTCCCGGTGATGACATTGGGAAGAGGACGAGGTAAGGGCCTAGGAGGGCAGGCACAGGACCTAATTACCTGTTGGACCTATGGCCACCCAGGTCGTGTCTCATCATGCTGCCCCGAGAGGGAGCAGAAAAACAGAGATAAGGCCAACCAAAGGTGCACTGAGTGCGGAATCACCCATCTTTTCGTCAATTGCCCAAGGAGAAAACTGTCATCTAGTTCAACCAATGAGCTGTCTGTCCCATTGGGGTTGTTCGGTGTCGAGGACCATGACGGGGAAGCCACGCCTATCCCGTTGCGGGTCATAACCAGTGCCTAAACGAAGCAAGCTGGCATCTCTCTGCCAGGACCTAGCAATCTGGATGCAGCCTCGATAGGGAAGAAGAGCCGTAGACAGCAGAAGAGGAAGTCGGAAGCTAAAATCACACTAAAGACTGAGAGTGTTACAACTCTGCTTGCTAGAAAGGTCTCCAATGCAAAAGCAGAGACCTTAGCCCCTAAGAACCAAGAATAGGGAAGCATCAAGGAGGTCTGGATCATCCTGCTCCTCGTCTGCAGTCTGTGGGATATGCGACAGATGATCAGCCAGAACATGGGAAGGACTAGGTTTGGTAATCACCTCAAAGTCAAACTCCTGAAATAGAAGGAGCCATCTCATCATTCGTCCTTTCACATCTGCTTTGTTCATTAGGAAGGATAGGGCCTCGTGATCCACATAAAATTTAAAGTGGATAGACAGCAGATAATGGCGGAACTTCTCTAGGGCAAACACCATTGCCAAGCACTCAAGCTCTGTCACTGTGTAGTTCCATTCCCTATCAGTGACTTTTCTGCTTGCGTAATAGATGGGTTGATCCAGCTTCGAGGAACCCTTCTGGCATAGGACCGTGCCTAAGCCTTCAATAGATGCATCAGTGTGTACATGAAACTCCTTCGTCCAATCAGGAGGTTGCAGAATGGGTGCCTCAATCAGACACTGCTTCAGAGTGTTGAAGGCTGTGTCACATTCTTCCGTCCAAGAAGCTTGTGCAAGGAGGTTGCCTTTGTTGCAAAATGGGCTATGAACCTTCTGTAGTAACCCACATGGCCTTGGAATCCCCTCAACTGTTTGAGGTTGGTGGGTGTTGTTAAAGCTACGATCTTTTCAATCTTTGCAGGGTCTGTTGATATCCCTTGTGCAGAGACAATGTGGCCCAACAAAACTCCAGAAGAGACCCCAAAGATGCATTTTTCGGGGTTGAGGGAAATCCCATACTCCCGTCATCGGTCAAGGCATTGGTCTAGATGTCCCCAGTGTTCACGGATCAAACTATAGACACAGAAGTCATCCAAATATACCTCAATAAAGTCGTGCAGATGATTTTGGAATGCGGCCATCATGACTCACTGGAAAGTAGTAGGGGCATTGCAGAGCCCAAATGGCATCACTCGGTAAGCGTAGGTCCCCCATTCTGTGGTGAAGGTTGTTTTGGACTGGTCCTCTTCTACGATTTGGACTTGGTTATATCCGTCGAATCCATCTAGAAGGTTATAAAGCTCATGTCCTGCCACTATGTCCAACAGTTGGTCTGTGAAAGGGATCGAAAAGTGATCCTTCTTCGTCTTGGAATTCAACTTGCGGAAATCCACACATATACGAAGCTTGCCATTCTTCTTGGGTACAACCATGATGGGTGAAACCCAGTCACTATTTGCCACTGGATAGATGAACTCGGCTTCCAGAAGCTTCAGCAGCTCTGCTTTCACCAATGTGGAATAATTCGGGTTCATTCGCCTCTGTCGTTGCCGTACTGGCTTGGCATCAGGCTCCAAGTCAATATGATGCTGACATATTGTGGGATCAATCCCCTTTAGGTCTTTGTAGGACCAAGCAAACACGTCCAAATTCTCTTTCAACAAGTTGTACAAGGTTGGCAACTCCTCTTTTGGTAGGCTGCTACCCACCTTCAAATGGCGTTCAGTGCCATCTACATCCACAAAAGTTAACTGCCTTTCACCTTCTACTTCACGGATGAAGGTCCTGCGGACTGCTTCTGGGTACAGATCCGACTCCTTCAAGGGAGTGGTGTCCTCTTCTGATGTCCCACTAGAACCAACTTCTTCTTTTGGTGGAGACTTAGGTTGCTCCTTGAGATGTTGAAATGGGATTAGAGTCGTTTCGGGTTTGGTTTCAAGATTAGTTACCTCTTGGCTTGAAGACTCATCTTCTAATGACGCATCCAGGAATGTCACATAATAGGGACCCTCTGATGCCCGTTGGAATCGTAGGACTGGTGCTTGTTGGCACGGTGCATCATCATTATCTTTTCTTGGCAAAGGTGGGTGAGGGCGGCATGAGCCACTGCTGAAAGACGGCTTGTTCGTCTTAATCCATTTCTTATAAATATTTTGCATATGAGAAAATCCATTTACCAGAACAAATGGTACCATCGCCATTCTGTCCCACAGCATGAGCTCGTCTGCTTTTGATGCCTCTGGAACTTCTTCTTCATATATATCTTCTTCGGGTGGGATAGACTCTTCCATCTCGCTTTCATAACCTTCTTCTTCCATATTGTCTCCATCCTCTTTTGTCTCTGTCTCTGTCTCTATCTATGTCTCTGGCTCTGGCTCTGTCTCTGTAGGAGCTCTGTAAGAGAAGAACAGGTTCTCTGTTTCATCTTCTGCCTCTGTCTCTGGCTCTGTTATGGCCATGTAACAGGGAGAGCAGTACATCCATGCTTCTATCTCACTGTCAGAGGTGATTTCGGAAATCATTCCTGGTTCAGGTAGGAAGTATTCACCCATTGATAATGGCTTTGCATCTTTTGGGAGTTGGCTTACAGTATCCACTATTAAGGAACGTGCCACTGTTTTCTTGGGAAGAATGTGTTTGACAACATCTTCATCTGTTGATGTTCCATCTGTAGCCTCATAGGGGAGTCAGAAGATAATTCCAAGGAGGTAGATCCATGTCCTTTTTTGAGCACTATATAGCTTCAGCACCACTTTAGTAGGTCCTCTACCCAAGGTCAAGGTTCCTTTGAACCAATCCGTCCTTGCTCTCGCTTCAAAAATCCATGGTCTACCCAGTAAACAGAGGGTAGGATGTACCATAAGAGTTTGACTTCACCACCAGATAGGTTAGCCAATAATCTTTTCTAGCCACTGTAGTCTTCACATATGGGAGAATGCCAAAGGCTTGATTCTGCTCTGATCCGCCAGTCTGATGAGCCATTGGGTTGGTTGCACACCTTGTAGGCCTAGATCCTTCATTGTCACATCCGTCATAATGTCCACTGATGAGCCACCATCAATCAGTGCATTTGCAATGAAGCAACCTTATATCCACACGCCAGTCTCTAGGGTACCCGGATCTAGGAAGGCGTTAGCCACGTCCACTTCTTTGACAGGCTCTGGAGCTTTGTTGGACTTTGTTGCTATTGAGGGAGCAATCCTTAATCCACTCTTCTTATCATTATACTTTTGAACCTTTTTCGGCAAAACTGGGAGACAACATCAATAATTGTCAGAATGTGAGGTTTGGTTTAAAGGTATCTAGATCTCTGACCAGATGGTATTCCTTAATAGGATCCATTGGCTTCTCTAATCGGTTAGGGAATGGGGCAACACCCATTTTCATTTTCCTGTTTTCTTCCAACAGGGGCATCATGGGGACTTCTTCTGCCACTTGTGGCACTTCCTCCTCTTCTATCTCCTGGACCTCTGGTCCTGTCTCTAGAACTGTCTCTGTGACTCTCTGTGGCACTGTGGTGCTCTGTATGGCACTGTCAGGCTCTGTTCTATTCTGTTCCGCTGGTGGAAGATTGAACTTCACTGTTCTGGAAGGAGGATTATTTTCTTTCTGGATAGGTGGTTCCTTCTTCTTTGCACGCGTGATGGCAGCAACTTTCAATTCCACTAAATTGGAGGTAGGCTCTTAGGCCTTGGCCGGATTATCAGTAGCACTATTTGTCACTGGGGCTGGGCTTGGACAGTCTTTTGCAGTGCGGCCTTCTCCTTTTCATCGACTGCATAAGGGCTTGTAATCCACTGACCTTCTGGGATTTGGACAATTTGGTGAAATGTGTCAATTTTCTCCACATTTGTAACACTCCACTTCTGATCTCTGACCACCGCCAGACTGTCTTCCTCGGTAACTTTGAGATGGAAATCTTCTGGGTCCGAAATTAGGACCAAACTCTCTAGGCTTGGGTCCAATATCCTGTGTTGTCATTTTGGATTCCAGCAAGTTGAATCTTGCATCTTCTTCCTTTCTTCTCCTATCATGCATCTCCTTCATAGAGCAAATATCCTCTGTATGGTTCTTCTGCAAACAGTAGGAACAGAAGGCTCCAGGGATGGTTGGTTTTCGTGTACATTCAGTGGCTAAATGGCGTGCTTGATGATCTTTCCACACCAAGTATTTGACCGCATCACATCTCTTTCTGCTCCTGCAATGTTGGATATGCTAGCGGTATTCACTTTCAGCGTCTGTAGTTACTCTCTAATCACATCCATCAACTCCTTTTTGATATTTGCAACTGAGTTGGATAAATAATCCTTCAAGATTTCTCCTCCTGAGGTACTGGCAGTAGGGTTTTGAGGAGTCTCTGTAATCACTGCATAAACAGGTTGGGCTGGCGCAGAGGGGTCTCTGTTCTGATTCTGATTGAGAGCTCCTGTTTGAACTGTTGGCTGTTGGCTCCAGTTGGTAGGGTTCCACTGTTGCTGCTGATTTGGCATTGGGGAAATTGGTTGGGACCATTTTTGTTGTGGTTGAACCATCATTTGAGGCATGGATTGTGGCCATTATGGATTTGGTGCACTATACTGTGATACTGGGGGCATCTGTGGGTAAGGGTAGGGGACTGTCCCTGGGACTGCATTTGGTGGGTACATCATTCCTGGCATCATAGAAGGTAGGACTCCTTCTCCTGGATTCATCGCCAATCTAGCTTCCACTTCATCGTACAGTCTTGCACCTTCTGTTTTGCAGCTTGCAATGTGGCTAGTCTTTGCAGCTCCACAAACTTACGAACTTCTGGTTGTAATCCTCTGAGAAACACCCCCTTCTAAATGCCATCATCTAGATTATGGTTAGTCCATCTCTTCAGGATGGATTCCATTCGTGAGACATAAGCTTCTACTCTTTCTCCAAAGGACTGACTTAGGTTCATAAATTCCTCTCGCATCCGCTCTTCAAAACCTTCATGCCTAAATTTAGTGAGAA
Source organism: Lygodium microphyllum (assembly GCF_053477565.2). NCBI lineage: Eukaryota > Viridiplantae > Streptophyta > Polypodiopsida > Schizaeales > Lygodiaceae > Lygodium > Lygodium microphyllum. The sequence goes on along the minus strand of NC_141163.1, from coordinate 35,173,204 downwards.
AGGCCAACTTCAAGTCGTCCCATGTGCCAAAAGTTCCTGCTGCTTGTCTCTCATACCACTGAAACGCCGCGCCCTTGAAAGTGGCGGGGAATACTGCTAGCCAATGCTCAGGGGTTCTGGCATTGTTAGCCACACATGCTACCATAAACTCTGCTACATGAAGATCGGGGTCTTCATTGTACTCTCCCTTAAAAACTGGCAATGGAACTACATTCGCTGGCCTGTCATCAATATTTCCAGGATGGATCTGGCTTGGAAGTGGACCTCCAACAGGAGAAGGAAGGGCTTGATGTGCCATTGGGACTTCTGTAAAGAGTTCCGCAAGGGCGTCAAAGGCGGCTTCTGCTGTGAGCTCGTTCTCGGCTCTGATTTTTGCTTTCTCTCTTCTCACTTATCTCTGGACTCGTTCTAATGCTTGCCTCTTTATTGCGTCATTCATCAGGGGGTTGGCTCCACTATGTTGTTAGTGCTCCACAGAGGGTTAACAAAAGGATTCAGTCTCTGGAGGACTCTCTTGCCAACATTTCTTCTACTTCTTCCTTTTCAACGTCCCTGAATTCTACTTTCATGCCACTGCACAGAGGAAGGTATTCGATTTTCTGAAGGTGTCAAAATGCATTCGTCTAAGCATTGTTGTGGTGCCATCATCATAGTAATGCCAGCTTCTGATGGTTTCAACAGTGTATGTTGTGAAAAACACTCTGTCTACCAACTTCTAGTGGGTTTCCAATTGAACAAACAGAAGATTATCAGTGCACCAAGCATCCCATGTATCTTGCTATTGAGCATCTACGAACAAATTCCAACTATTTTCCTTCTTGTCTCTGTGAACCTCCACAGACCAAGACTCCAGAAGCTTCTTCACAATCTCCCACTTGATGATGTCTGGAAACTTCTCAATGAATGCCAAATCTTCCATGGATGGTCATTCTCTCTGTTTCTGCTCTTCAGTTTGTTCCCAAACAGTTTGCCACCAAGATGCAAGTTTTTGCTGTTTCAACAGGGTTAGGAAACTATCCACCACATAGAGCATGCATCATGATGGTGATGTGTTTCCGCCATTGTGGGATGAACTTCTTGTGGAAAGTGGCTTTGATTATGAGAAATTCCAACTCTTCAATGGAAGAAGGAACTTTACAAACATTTATTGAATTCTTCTCTTCTTAGCAATGCCATTTCCTTCATTTTCAGCCTCTTCTGGTGCTTGTTGATGGCAAGTTTCCCCAGCTGCGCACCAAAAACATGGAGCCCCAAGAGGAACACCAAGGAAAAGGGAATTCTCTTGCAAGAAAATATATCTTGTAACATCAACAAGCTTGTTTATTAGGTTTTATATAATCACAATGAAGAAAAGAACACCAGGCACAACAAATCTTCATGCAGCATCATGTAGATCTCCCACGGATTTGATAGAATCAACCACATTCTTCAATATCTTCATAAAATCCATCAATAGAACAAAGAAAACAAAGGAATACACCATCTTTGAATGGAAATACATCACATAGTATTCATCTTCAATATCTTCATAGTCTTCTCTCTCAATCTCTCATATACAATCACTCTGTTTTAGTAGAATTGGCTATCTCTGACTCTCTCTCTCTCTCTCCATCAATAATACATCATATCCTCACTAAAATATCTCATAATCACTCTCAATAATCCTTCTTAGGTCGTGGATACCCCTCCCAAGAGGTATGTCTGATATGAAGAATCACCAGAACCACTACAGTGTCCTTTCATAGCTCATCACTGTCACTTCACTTCAGTCTTTACTTGAGTCTTCAGCAGCTACTTCTTTCACTTCTTTATCTCTTTTGCACTTGTATTCACATCTTTCCAAGGCTAGAAAACTTTTCCAAGCTACACTCTCATCCATTAGAACACATACAGAAGCATACAGAACAGTCACAGTACAGTACCAGAACAGCTACACTTAGTTACAGAAGCTCTACAGAACATCTACAAAAGGTTACAGAAGGTCATCAAAACCTCATAACTCATACCAAAACCATTCCAAACTCTCAAAAACTATTCAATAAGCTTTCACAAGATCTCAATCATCAATCCATGCTTCATACTGAAGACAATCAGAACAAAATAGAAGCTATACAGAAGGTATACAGAACCAATCAGAACCAATCAGAACATCACATCTCCACTAAAAATCATCATGAGCTTAATAAAGCTATTCCAACCTATCCAAAACACTCTCAAACCACTTCCAAACCAATCAATCATCTCATAAAATCAACCATTCAGCTCTCAAAAACAACAAAAATCAGCCAAAAAATAGGTCATTTCAACACTCAACAATCCTGGCGACCATGTCTAACTTGATTGGTCCTTTACTTCCAAGCAAATACATATCTTCCCTTAACTTGGCAATTGTTCCCAAGAAAGGTGATGTAACAAGATGATTCCCATCCTCTTGCAAGTTAAACTTGCGCAAGAACCTACCAACCTCATTCCAAGGAATGGCAAAACTCTCTTGTGATCAAACCACAAGGCCATGCGACGTTGCAACTTGTTGCACAAGTGTCGCATCTATTCCATGGGATCATTTTATCCATTGACGGTGTTTCTTGGTCAAGGAATTATGTTTAGACAAGAAGCAGGGTTTAGGGTGTCTTCTTACCCAATCCAATCCTAATTGCACTAGGCTGACAACGGTCCTAGGGATTCCAAACTCAAACTGAGTTATAATATAAGTCGGTCGATCCTTAGGGTAGAGACCCTAGATCGTTATTTGCATGAGCATCCAATTGACCGAAACATTCCGTGAATGTTGGTAGGAACTTTGGGTTTGAGGGTTTCGACTTGGCAACAAGTGCGAACTAGGCCGAATCCTTAACGTGCTAAACCCTAGTTAGCACTTGGGGTATTTATTGTATCGATTGAACTATGCCTATATGAATCCCTTGCGGGTTAGGTGATTTAGATAATTCAATCTACTTGTCTTGTAGCAAGGACGATTCTCTCCTAGAGAGGCTAAACTTGTTTGCAAGACGTCACAATACATGTAAACATGTGAATCACTACTTCTACGTTGCACTAAAAGGTTTGCAACAACCCTAACTTTTCTTACTAAAGTCATTATGCATGATAAAAAGGAGAGTAACTTACATAAGGCCTATTAGGTTTTTCATCAGGAAATCATGCCTACAACCCTGTTTGTCTATGCTTTAAAATTTCATGCTTTAATAAACCATGCAATCTTTCCTAAATGCGACTCTTGATAAATGAACTTTTTTCGCATGACGAATATGCAACAAGCAACCTTCTCCTAGCTACAACGTAGTTAATGAAGTTCATGCAAAACTAAAACTAGTGTTAACTTATTTCATTTTACAAGCACATGCCACATGCAAGTCCATAGAATCTTTTTCGTGCTCTGCTATATCCTACAGGTGTTAATGACTTTTCCTCATGAATCATTACAATGAAGATATTTCCTAAAATGCAACATATGCTTATCCTTTCATATCTAGTCAAAAATGCACTTAATAATTTCAACCTTATAATGATAGGAAATAGGCATTTTAGGCTCTTCACTTTGAGATGCACGACAAGGCAACATGCTACTAAGGTCGTAAGATTGATAGACAATTTTCATTCATTATATTGAAAATGCCAATAACCCAATTGCATGTCATGAACTAATTCTAGTAATCAATCAAATAGGCAATTTTTCCTCAATTGCATTTTAGCTAGGCTAGGTGAATTTGAACATGCATAGGCGCCTCCTATTCCATGAAAGTTGTCGTACTTAATGCATTACTTTTGCGTAGAATCAAAATCGTAAAACCTGGGCTTGTGGGCTTGGGGAGATGTCCACATGAATGTTAGGAGAAGAGCACCCCGTAGGCGCGCCTTGCGACTTCTTGGGGGCCATCGTAGGTGTGATTAGGGACTTCCGGTTTGCCTTTACCCTTACGCGATCGGTGAATTTCCTCCAGCCTTGGTAAGCAGCCTCAAGATCTTATCCCCCCCCGTGCGTAGGAAAAACTTCCACCAAAATGGGGTTCTTTAAAAACCCGGGGAGGCTAGTGGGAATGGAGCTTTACGAGGGCTTGCGTAGGAACAAGGCCCAAGCCTTATCCCTTTAGAAGCTTCTTGGAGAAGCTTCTAAGAAGCTTCTGAGGATCCAGCAGAGGCATCGTGGGGAGGCCCAATGATTGGGAAAAAGAAGAGATTATCGATGGGGGTGGCAAGGGAAAATGGCGGCAGCAGCAGCGTTGTGGGGCGGTGCTTCTCAGCTAGCGGCATAGCAGTCCCTCCTCCTCTCTCCACGTCACGGCGGAGATGGTCGTCGACAGTAGGGTTCCTCCTCCCTTTTCTCCCCAATCCCCCACTAAGGGGTGTTCTTATATGGGCTTAAGGGGGTGGGGGGGAGGGAAGCGCCCACATGGCCATGCATGGCTCCCCCCATACATTAACTACTGCACATCATCTCCTTCTCCCATTCCCTTCCCTCCAACCATGTATCGGCTGGGGGAATTAGTAAAAAATTTTGCATTAATTTGATCATTATCCATTTAGCCCCCTCCCAAGAGGGTGTTTCCCCGCAGTTATGCAGTCTTGAATCCCCGGGCTCAATTTCACAATGTGAAGGCCTCGTTTTTGCGCATGTGGGGCACGGATTAAACTGCCGGTAATTAGAATGTGGGAGATAACCTTGCACAAGTTTTACACGGCATGCGGGGAGTTAAGTTTGGTAATATTTTCGAGTGGGAATATTACATTGAGGGAGGATCCTCAATCTTTATCATGTGGTGTTGTCTTGGGGGTTGCTAGAGGCCAACAATCCAATTCACCTACCAACACGAGTGGAAGCATGATCTATGGTGGAAGGAGTAAGAGTAAGAGAGACAAAGACACAAGATGTGGGAACCCCAATAGTCACAATGTGTGATTAGCCTTCCCTTTATTCAAATCTCATTGAAAGAATAAAGAATGAAGTGACAATGATGGAAACCCACCACTTGCAATGTACAAGTGTGTGGGTACTATTAGTATAGTAATACATAAGTGACTAGGCACAGGCGCCTTTACTCCCCCAACAATATTGATGGCCTTCAACTAGCTTTACTTGTAAGAATTTTTTCACTAGCTAATGTGTAGGAGAAGCATGCATAAAAAATCCATATCAACTTTGGCTTCCTACAATAGCTCCAAACCATGATACTTGCTTTGGCTTGCACTGCCAGCAGTAGGAACTCTTTGGCTTTAGGTTTTAGCATACGGTAACAATTCTCACTAACCTTGATCGATTTGCATCCCTTCAACAACCAATCTTGTTTAAAAGCTTCTTTTGATTCCTTCAAGAGTACCACATTGAAATCAATGGTTATCAATCTACCCTTGGTTGCAAGAACATTATCTTGAAGCTTAGTTTTCACGATACACTCCTCTTTGAGCCATCAGGCTCTTATGACTACAAAATAAGTTAAGAAATTAGGTGTATGCAAGAGACTTAATAAATAGTTGAACTCAAAAGTGAGTGAGTTACATATTATCTTTACGTGGTCTCTGCTCATTTTCAGGAACCATAGTGGGCTCTCCTTCTCCCTCCAGCTTTTCCTTATGCTCTCTAGAGATAAAAACCATAGTGGACTCCTCCTTCCCCTTCAGCTCCCCCTTTTGTTTTTCACAAACATCAGGCTCAATGGGTATTTCTGTGTGCATTTTCATGTCACCTTCAATCATTGCTAGGTTTAGGGTCCCCCAACACCTCTTTCTTGATATCATCAGAGTCATGACTAAGACCCTTTGGGTCCTTGTTTATAGCATAGTTTTTTGCATATGCCATATTAGTTCCACAATCTACAAATGTGAAGAAGCATGCGGTGGAGGGACTTGCTAGAGCTGCTATGCTAAGCATACACTACATACGCAAGAAAAACCTCAATCAAGTATAGAAGAGGAGAGATGGAGGTCAAAAACATTTTCTTGTTGGTTTCTTCTTCTTCTTCTTTCACACAATACAATGTGTATACAAAAAGTATAGATAAGATATAATGTAAAGAAAAGTGGCCTACTAAATCAAACAATATGTAATCGACTATACTGATCAACTAGCATTCTAAAGATCAATATAAAGTGATTTGGGAGCTCTTAAGCCGTTAAAAAAGCCTCACTCACTCCGTGGTGACCCATATGATCGATAGGTCATGTCCCTACATGCAGACACATTGTGAAAAAACCTAGATTGCATCATCATCCAGCTTTCTTATGAATCTAGAGTGTCAATGTTGTCTTAGTCATTAGTGCTAGTGTCCATAGTATGGTTAGTTCCAAAATATGGGATTTTTGGATAAGTTTAGCCTATTTTTTATATTTTAGATATTATTTCTTGTAAATATCCTAAAATGATATAGTAGATTTCTAAAATAGAGTGACATGCAAAAAGCAAGTGACTTTTTAGTCAATCTTCAGAGATCTCATGCAAAAAGAAGGACTTGCAAATTGGCAGGGCGTGCACGATCGTAGTTTTCAAGCAGCAAATAGTACTCTGAACAAATGGGGAGAAGGAGTGATTTGGAAGAATTCTAACCAAGTGTCTTAGGGTTTTAACCCCCCTTTCGAAGCCAACAAAACTATCAAATTTTTTGTCTGAGGAGTAGAATAGAATAGGCTAATGTTTGATGCATGTTTTTGGTCTACCAAGGAGCCCTAGGATATCTAATGCTTGGAGATTGCTTCTCAGTAGTCCAAGATAAGGATTTTGTTTATCTTCCCAGATTTTATCAATACATAGTGCTTTTATTCATTAGGCTTTGTCTTTATCTTGTGTACATCCTGTCTATTTTTTTTCTTCTCTTCTTTCTCCTATTCTCTGCTTCCTTCTCTCTTTGATCATCGGGGGATTTGACCTTTCAACTAAAACCCCTCCAACATTAGTAAACCCAAGGTGGAAGGTCATCGGAAGGAAAGAGAGGATGGGAGAATCTTCAAGCACGATTTTTAGTGATATTTTGTAGCAATTAGTGTAGAATATGAACATGCTTATACATGTACAACAACAACAATACGCATGATGCAGGCTTCTGCTCAAACATAAACTATTGTGAGAATGCTTTGCAAGAAGTAGAGCATGAGATGAAGTTATTTAATGGTAGGAATGTATTTACATATTTGCATACCTATGCTCAAAAGATGGAGTTCTTTGGGGTGGCTCAACTTGAATGGAGCCAGTATTTTGTACGGGTCAATATACATGAATTGAAAGCCTGAGTTACTAAATTGTACATGCAGGATGCTGACTAGATAGCTTTCAAAAAAACACTCATGGAAGAATTTTGCATTGAAAACACGAGTTGATTACCCGCAAGAATTTCTAGTAGTGTGTTCTAGAACCCAATAAGGGTCTTGTGGCTACATTGTTATTACTAGAATTTGAAAGTTGATTTGAGTAATTAGATCTTGCAAAATAGCAAGCCCTTGCAAGTCAAAAAATTGAATTTTTTCTACAAGTACTAGATCCTGAGATTCAAGAGAAGCTTGATGATTTGTTAGAGGATTAGAGTATAGAGAGACAAGGCTTAAAATAGAGTGAAGGCATGTTAAGGAAGCTATTACTACGCTCGTGAAAAAGCATAGAAGGAGAGAAAGATTGCATGTATCTAGCTTGCCCACTGTTACAGGAAAATAGTTGATGTATCTAGTAAGCCACCCACTTTGGACCCTATAGATGGATGAATTGGTTAATGCCACCCACTTTGGACCCTAAAAGATGGATGAATTGGTTAAAGGCATGCAAGATCTTTAGTTGAAGGTTGCAAAATTGGATAAGAAAGAACAAGATGAAAGGGGATGGGCAGCAATCCCTAAACTAGAGAAAAGATGTATGTGGTATGATAGTTTGTAGCATGAAAGGAAGGATTGTGCTACTGATCAGGAGGCCTTGGCACGACAACTCATCTTTTGGAAAGATAGCAAGATCCATGCATAAGAAATGGGATTGCCTCTTTCTTTGCATTTTGGAATAGAAAATATATAAAAGTTGTTGGAAGACTTGGCTGTTCGAAATGCTTATGCAGTTGTACATGCTTCTACTTTTGGTCTACAGTTGGATAGAATGCTTGGCCAAGTGATAGTTGGTTCAAAGACTGCAATATGGACACATACTTTGCATGCAACTAAAAATAGGAAAGTTATTGATAGTGAAATGTCTCATATAGGGCAAGACATTCACAACATAATTGGTTGGGAATCATTGATAGATACATATTTAGTGTATACATATAGCGATGAGACATTTGTTGATAGTACAATAGGCTAGGAACAGAGAGACCTAAGATAGATCTTCTTTAATAGGCATAAAAAAAGGTTGAATCAAATGGATGGTTTTTGGAAAGGTAAGCTAAGAGATCCACCCTCAATTGGTTAGTGCTCTGTACATAAGTAGAAGCTATGTTCTGACGTTGATTCACGACCACATAATCAATCATTGAGTGCCAGGAATTGTCAGGGCAAGTAGCCACTTTTGAGGAATAACACTGGAACATGTCATCTGTGTGAAACTCCAAATAGTTGACATACAAAACAGCTTGCAAAACCACGTCTCCCACATACCAGGCCATATCTACTTCATCTGGAATCAACAGATCACCTCGTAGATACATGTAATATAGCAACATGGTATCCGTCGTCACATAATCTTCAAACACCATACGGATCACTTCTATCAGCAACTCGAGAGACCAAGCCCCACTCCAACCATCCTTTGGAAGAGGAAGATCCATCATTGAAAGCTTCATATAAAAGGCCAACTTCTGCAACTGATAGTGGACAAAGAAAGAATGGTCCAGAGGAACATACTTCTGAAAGTGCTCAAATATAGACCATAACAAATCCATCCTGGACTACAATCTTTCCACTTTATCTTGGAACAATGGACACAAGGTGGCCTGTCTTTGGAGAACTGCCAAGTCCTGCTTAGAGATAGAAGGAATAATAGGAACATTAGGGCTTGGAGGAACAGACCGTGACTGTGCCAATTGGTCTTGCAACTGCTCGATTTGGGAAGCTTGTGATTCCACTGTATTATGAGCAGTCTCTAAGGCTAAGAGTTTTACATCTAAAAGAGTCTGAAACTCTTGAGCTTCTTTGAACAGTCTCTCTTTCTCCTCTGATACTCTAGTGACCTCTGACTAAGCTTCTGTTAACTGAACCTTCAAAGAAGATATCTCTTCTCTCTGGGCCTCAATCATTTCGGTTTGCTATTCCATCTGCTTAAACAGATCTGCAAGTGTGCCTTTAGTAGAGGCTAACTCTGTAGTTGCCTTATGCAACTGGTCATTGGACTGCATCAATTCTTCATAGAAAGAATCATACAGCTGTTGAGCACAAGCCGTCACTAAAAGTTCAATCCAACTCTGAATGTCTTTATAGAGGAATGGAATAGCATCTCCTGATACTAAACTGTGCAGTGAAGGGACTGATATCTCCAAAGAACCCTCTCTATGTGCTCTGAACAAATTGTTACATGTGAGGTAAGCAAGGAGGTCACTGCCAGATGTAACAGGAATTGTGATTGAAGGAAGAACTGAAGGAGTTTTATCTGCCACACGCTTCAAGCGCTTTCGCTGAATGACCAGTGGAGGAGGGGAATCAAGATCCTCTATGTCAATAGGTTCTGACTCTTCTGAAGGTGGAGGGGGAGGTACTGGATCAGATGGAGGAGGTGAAAGCACACCCTTCTTTAGGCCTGAGTATGTCAAGAAAGCATACAGGTAGGATCCATATGTGACATTTGTGACATTTCCTCTGGTTACTTTGACAAAATGTTGGTCCATCTTTGTAAGCAAATAAGTACTCCAATCAATAGCCACTCCTTTTAACACCATCCTGGAAGCTATAAAGAGATCTTTGGACAAATAATGGGATGGTGTTTTGGCAGGCATAAACCTGTCTTGGAGGAACTGGTAGACTAAATTCCAAAGAGGATCAGTGATCATGGAAAAAGATATTCCTAAAGTGTTGATCACTTTCTTGACATCTAGAATCTCTTTGGTCTGCTTCTGTAACAGCTTGAAAATCTCATCGTTGGAGAATAATTATCTAGCTGTAACAAAGGGCTCTCCTTTGTAGGGAAGAGACAAAGCCTTCTCTAACCCTTGGGGTGTCAATACCATGGAAGTACCATGAACTAGGCCTGACTTCTTGCTATATGATACAAGGAACTCATCACATAGGGATGGATCATCTGGAATTAGTGGGAATGAAGCAATCGCGAAAGTCGCAAATCCTGCTTTCGCCATAGGCTCAAAAGCCAGTAGGAAAGAATAATCCCTACTGATCAGCAGGACATACTAGATAGGAGGAGGAGCGTGAGGCACCATTCAGATGGAAAACACACATATCACAACACAGACAATCACAAAGAATTCCTGCAAAACAACCAAAGGGCTATCAAAAAGAAATCAATCCAAATAAGGACACACATACAGACATAGCTAACCAATTTACCACCCCAAACAACCCACATCCTAGAAAAAATTTGGCATGACCTCTACACATATGCGACCGAAAACTTCATGTGATGTAACAAACAGGCATCCAAAGCCCCATATCAGGCAAAAAAGAAAGAAAACTGTAAACCATACCCGTAATCGTAGCACATAAATAAACCATAATACCATAAAAATCTACATCAGGACCTAACCATAACTTTGACCAACAACGTCAACTAAGAGGACTTTACGCGCCCATCCCATGAAGCATGTTTATTAAAAATGGAGAAAAAAACACAGTGACGGGAAATTGTTTTAATGAAGGGTTCATTTTAAGAAATTATTAACAATGGGTGACATTTTATTAGGTTATAAACCTTAATAAGAAAACGGCGATTCCTTCCTAAAATTTTAATTACAAATTATTAGGGTGAAATAATGCTTTATCGAACCCCGGACTACAATTTCTAGACTGGGTCTCTAAATGCAAATTGATTAATTAAAAATTAATGGTGATATGGAGCGTTTTTTTGCAAGCGCGTGCTTTTTTGTGACGATTGGTTCATTTTTATTAAAAATTAAGGTGCCTCTTAAGCGCACGTAGCGTGTGCAAAATGAATGGCTGGTTGATTTTATTATTAGAAACTGTGTGTTTAGCGCGAATGCACGTGAAAAGGTGGGTGAATATAGTTCATTTTAGCAATTAATTGTGATTAAAGGATAATGAAAATGAATAAAGCTCAAAAAATAAATACCTAGTAGGGGTGTATATGCAATAAACTGAAGGCGCACTGAGTAGTCCCCCAAATGCAAGGAATCTAGTCAAATAAAAACAAACAGCACTGACTAGAAAAAATAAAGCACCTTAGTGTTTTTGTTTGATTTTTAGTTTTTATTTGTTATTTTTTATTTTGTTGTTTATTTTTTGTTTTTTATTTGTTTTTTTAAATTAATTATATTTTAAGTATGTTTGTATTGTGTATATTATTTGATTTGGTTTATTTGTTTTGTTATTTTGTTTTCTTTTGTCTATTTTTGCTTGTTAATAACTAAATCAGGATATATGACACGTGAATATGTTATGAAGTATAAGAGTGAAATTTCAACAATCTAGCAAGTGTCAAAAATGTGTGTTAATTCATCCATGATTTTTTTGCTGATTTTTAAAATTTAAAATGAATTTTTATAAAATGAAGTATTAAAATTAGGGTTTTTGGCTTCAAATAATGTTTTTCCATTTATGAAAGCATTTTTAATTGCAAAATTATTGGCAAAAGAAGCAAGGGGGTTTGTGGAATTTTTTTGAATTTATTTTTGAATTTTTACTAATTTTTAATGAATTTTACTCATTTCACATGTATTTTTGAAAGAATTTTCAAATTTTGAAATTTTTGCATTTTTTAAAATTTCCACTTTAAAAAAATATTCCAAAAATTTTCAACAATGTTGGAAAATTTTCAAAAATTGTTTTGTAATTTTTTTGAATTTTAAATGAATTCTTAGAATTTTTATGTGTTTTATGTTTATTTTTATGCATTTTTATGTATTTTGCGGGTTGGAAAATAAAGGGTGGTACCCGAGTTGCGTGTGAACAGCGAAGGATGACTGCGTGTAAACGGCTGACTGCAATACTCCACCGCACAAACAAGTTAAAAGCGCGTCCTCGTGCGTGAACGCCCTCTAGCACACCCGTACACAGCAGTAAAACAACGGAGGAGAAAGGGCAGGAACGGGGGCTAACTGAGTAGGTTAAGTGAATTAAATGAGCTTAGTCTGAGAAATTTGATTAAGTTAATTTAGTTGGGTAAATCAATTAGGTTAGTTAGGTGAGTGGAGTTTGTTAAGTTAGGTTATGGTAAGTCATGTGAGTCTGTTTAATTTGTGTAAGTCATGTTAGTGAGGGGAGTCTGGTAAGTAATATTAGTTAAGCTAAGTTGTGGTTAGTCTGTGTAAGTAAGGTTAGGTTAGTCGACTAGGGTTAGTTGGGTAACTGGGGTTAGTCAATCTAAATATGGTTAGGGTAGGGTAACTAAGGTTAGGGTCATCTAACTAGGGTTAGCGTAGGTTAACTATGGTTAGGGTCATCTAACTAGGGTTAGAGTAGGTTAACTATGGTTAGGGTCATCTAACTAGGGTTAGATTAGGTTACCTATGGGTAAGTTAATTAACTGTGGGTTAACTTTGGATTAGGGTTAATTAACTGTGGGTGAGGTGAAGTTAACTACAGTAAAGTTAATTAACTGGGGTTAGGGTAGGCTAACTAGGGGTGAGTTAGTCTAACTAGGGTAAAGTTAATCTAACTAGGGTTAGAGAGGCTAATTGTGGGTAGGTTAGACTAACTAAGGGTAGGTTAATGTAACTAAGGTTAAGTTAATCTAATTGTGGTTAATGAAATTAACTATGGCTTAGTCAAACTAACTAAGGTTAATTAATTGAACTAGGGTTAGTAAGGCTAACTATGGTTAGGTTAATCAACTATGGGTTAATGAAATTAACTAAGGTTAATTTAAGGTAACTAAGGTTAGTGAAAATTAACTAACTAGTGGTGGCGATGGTGGCCTCAACGGCGTCAGCAACGGCAGCATCAGGGCCGCAGGAGCGACAGTCAAGGCGGCCTCAGCAAGCGTCAAGGCGATAGGAGGTGGTGAGGAGAAGAAGGCGGGGGAGGAGAAGGGAGAAGGAGGAGAAAGAGGAGGAACAAGAAGAGGAAGGGGAGGAAGAAGGGGAAGGAGAAGGGGAGAAGGAGGCGGGTGGAAACGGTCATCAGGTACGTTTTTTTTCTTTTCTTTTCTTTTTCTTTTTTTTTTCTTCCTTCTTTTTTTTAATTTATTTTTCATTGTGTTTTTTTTCCTCTTTTTCTTTTTCTCTTTTGTTTTTTTCTTTTCGTTTTTATTTATTTATTTATTTGTAAATGTGGGTTTGTTTTGAATGTTTTGTTGTATTAGGAGTGTTGTTGTTTTTTATAAAAAATATATAATTATTGATTGTTTTTGTGTGTGTGTTTTGTTTTTTTTTTGTTTTTTTTGTGGTTTTTTTAAATAATAATAAATGTGTTATGGTTGGTAATAAGGAGCACACCCCCGTCCTGTGCATACGCGGGGCGGGGGTAAAAAGAAAAATTGCATCGGCAGGATCATACAAGGTGGGGACAGTGACACGCGAGTCACAGAAGCGACGGGGCGTCCCGAGGCGCGTAAAACCAAAAACGTGGTCACACAGCAAAAAGGAATAAAAATTAATAAAACCCGAACCATGTGTCGGATGAAAAACTGTAAGAAGAAAAAATGTATCGGAAGACGAGGGAAAAATGATAGAAACATGCAACATGGGTTTCGGGGTAAAATCAAGGTGTTCACATGGGAAAAACACAAAAAAAAAACCCAAAAACACAGACGGGTATTAATATCGGAAAATCCGCTCACCGAAATGAAGTGCAGAAAGAAGAAAATTTGTGTAGAACAAGGTGTCCTACAACCATAATACGACAAAACACAGTTCCGAGCAAGATAGGACGTGTTCACATGGGAAAAACCCCAAAAAGGGCCTGAAAATGGACTCAGAAATTAATACGAGAAGAACCGTGCACCGGAATAGAGGACAGTAAAAAGAAAAAATGTCTGAAAGAAAGGGATTCACAAGGTTGATGCGTCAAAACTCAGTTTGGGGCAAATTAGGAGAGGTTCACGTGGAAAAAACACAAAAATCACACCCGAAAATACTCAGAAAAATTAATAACTAAAAATCCGACAGTTGGAAGAGGGGAGAGGAAAAAAAAGTGGGGGAAAGGTTGGTAGGACACAATTGTCAAATCAAACTGGAATTCCGATGCAAATAAGGCAGGTTCACATGGAAAAATATGAAAAATAGACACGAAAAGTAGCCAAAAACCCGCAAAAATTAATACGGATCAACCATGCATCAGAATGACAGGGAGTAAAAAGGAAAAATGTAAGGAGGAATGGGTAGGACATGACTGGTACATTAGATCATGGTTTCGAAGCAATAAAGATGCGATCACATGGAAAACCATCCATTTTAGGAGAATTGCTTCAAAAATTAATAACTTGAGAACTATTTGTCAAAAGATGGGTTGGTATAAAGAAAAATAGGCAATTCAAAGGGACAAACAGGACTATAAGGTTGGATGGAAGTCTCAGTGAGCGTAGGGTGCGTTCGCATGAAAAAAATCACAAAACAAAGGATAAAGGCAATCGGTCAAGAAACAGCCCTGAGGATAGGGTGAAATAAAACGGAAGAGGGGGGAAGGAACCCCATTAAGGTAAAATGAATTTATGGCGTAAATGCATGATCATAACAGGGTATATGCATGGGGATATGCAACATAGACGCGCAGGGACGCATCCCCACACTTAAACCCTTAGCAGGGTGGGTAAACCGAACAAGAAGGACCTAGAACCACACCTCAGATCAACCATGAACGTCCCCACACTTAAGACATGACCGTCTCACTGAAAATTAGAAGGTGGAGGGTTAGAAAAACTTGGCCCATGTATTGCTGAGGAGGAATGGCAACTATCGAGGTTGCGTCTCGTGTCATTGTATCGGCTGCAGGAGGTAACAAGGTGTCTTCATAGCTCACGTCCTTTGTCCTTTGTGGCAAGGACCAAGTGGCAACACCTAGGGAGGTAGCTAGTTGAAGGAATCGCAGAAAATGCGTCGATGACTAAGGATATTGCACTCAACTCTTGATCACTCAAATGGAATGGAAGAATAGTCACTCGCCCCATTACTAACATCACTCGAGTGATATAATGATGAAAACCCGAAGCGCACACTTGGTTTAGGAATCCACAAAGGAATGGTGCAGAGGGAGTATGCCATGGTGCACAATTGATGGTGCATCAGTGCGTCCAACCCCTCTGGCATAGGTGCAAGTAGGAAGGCCAGGGAGCCTTGCAATGTAGTATACATAACAGAATGATGTGTTATGTGCTAATGGCAGAAACCCATCCTGTGGGCGCATAGGGAAACCGAAACGTACCTCACTCCAATAGCCATAACATCCCTCAATCCTCACCTCTCAATAATTGATTGAAGAAACACCAGTTACACTCAGCCCACCCTCTGTCTCACGCTCTATTGAAAGATACAAAGGGCAACCCGTTCCTGAAACCCATTGATGTAATCCTCACTATCACTTGTGCAGAGCTTGTATGCTTTGTGTGCAATTGATGGTGCAATTGTGCATCCCACCCTGTGCCGGCATACAGTGCAAGAAGGAAGGCCAGGGAGCCTTATGGTGTAGTGCATAGGAACAAATCATGCGTTGTGCATTGAGAGGCCCATCTCCGTACGTGCAACACTCCATTAACACATCTCACCGCTCATTTGATTTGAAGGAAAAGAGTGGTCACTCACCCCACCCTTTGTCTCACGCTCTATTGAAAGATATAGAGGGCAGCCTATTCTCGCGTCCCCATCCTATTAGGATTAAAGCTTACATCACTCACGGGGTTGGTGATGAAGATCATGGTGGCTGTTGTTGTCATCAAGATCTTGAAGACGAGGCGTACCCAGGGAGGCAGCCAACAAATCTCATACTTCAATGATTTTTTTTTTTCTTGCTTTTTTTTTTCATTAAGAAAGTGAATGGTAGAAATACCATGTGTCACGACCATCCTGGCCACCGTTGTTGGATCAGACGAGAAGAGAACAAGGTCGGGTTGAGATGTTTCTGCGAGGGGTTAGCAGAACGAGACCGCCTTATGAGAAGAATCATAAGGGCTATTAGAAGCACAACGAGAAGGACAGTGCGACGCCCAAAGGGAAAGGGTAGGTCGATTGTGATTGTCAAGATCCCCACGAAGGGAAATACTTTTTCAAATGATAGCCATTGATTAGGAAGGGATCATCAAAGGCATCAATAGTCTGCACTTGAACAGAGCCATTAGGATTGACAGTAAGTACCTTGTACGGGCCCATCCATCGTTGTTGAAGCTTGCCAAAAAAATTGCCAAATCTCGAATCATAGGCTAGGAAAAGATCACCTTCTTTGAAGTCCTTGTGCTTGATGAAACTGTCATGATAAGCTTTGCATCGCGCTTGAGTGGTTTCCATGCATTGTAGGGCCATCCGCCGTATCTCATCCAAGCATTCCAAGTGCAGGAGATGGCGTTGCAGTGACTCATAATCTCCCAAGCATTCTTTAACTGCCACTCGTAAAGAGGGCAATTCTAGCTCAACAGGGAAGACGACTTCTGTACCATACACTAGCTGGAAAGGGGTCTGTCTTGTAGCTGCCTTATGGGAGGTTCTGTATGCCCAGAAGGCCTCTATAAGTCGATCGTCCCAGTCACAACGATGTGCGGCAATCGTTCTTGTCAGGATCGAGCAAAGGATATGATTGGTGACTTCAACTTGGCCATTGGCTCTAGGGTAATAAGGAGTGGACTTGCAATGGCGGATCTTATACAGCTCCGTCAGCTCCTCCATAATTTTGTTAAGGAAATGAGTACCTTTGTCACTTACCAACTCGAGGGGACTGCCAAAATGAGTACCTTTGTCACTTACCAACTTGAGGGGACTGCCAAAACGAGTGATAATATTCTCGTACATGAACATGGCTACAATGTTGCCATCATCCCGCTTCAAGGCTTTAGCTTCACACCACTTTGTGACGTAATTCGTACACACTAAGATGTATCTGTTCAGCTTCCGTCTTGTAGGTGGATCAATGTGATGTACACTTTCTCCTTTTCTTCACGAACAGCAGCGGCAATGGTGAGAAGATTTCCTTCTTCCTCTTTCTCTCTTTCTCTCCCTCTCCCTCTCAAATGCAAGATGTTCGCTCTCCCTTTTGCTCTCTCTTTCATGTATGTGCGTAAAATAACGCGCTCGAATTTCAACGCGCGTTTTTTTTGTCTAAGTACTGTCGCTATTTGCATTGCTATTAGCATCACATTTGCGACACTAATAGCGATGCAAATAGCAATGCCGCTATTTTGTGTCGGAAACGTACCGTCCCTATACCTCCATATCCTTGTAGTGTGAGTGATGCGAGTGTGACCGAGTTGTTCAAGTACCTTCTACGTACGCTTCATTGATTTCTTTTTGGCACTATCATTAAAAACATTTGTACTTTTTGAATGTGTTTTATCATTTTTTTTAAAGTTATTGAAGTATCATATATTACCACTTGTAAATACCATGCCTGAGTCTCGTGATGATGCATGATATGTTTTACAAAAGCTTGGCATGGACTACAACAACATCCATGCAAGTATCAACAATTGCATACTAGAGAATATGAGACTATGGAGACATGTCCAAAGCGTGATGCTCATAGGTATCGACAGGACTTGCAAGGGTAAACCATCCCTCAAAAATTTCTTAGACACTTTTCGCTTATCCCCCGCATAAACCACATGTTTCGTATGTCTGGCATGGCAAGCTTCACAACGTGGCATGCGCATAATAGGTCCACAAATGGAGTTCAATGAATATTAGCAGATTCACGTGCATGGAACCACATTAACTCTACTTTCCCAGGCTTTGCTCGAGAGCCAAGGAATCTTCAGCTCAATCTTGCTATGGATGGCATGAACCCATTCGGTCTGTGTGCTCAACTTCTTACAATGTGTGGCCTATAGTTCTTGTCAACTATAATATCCATCCATGGCTTTCTACGAAGAAAGGACATCTCATCCTTAGCTTACTTGTCCACGACCCCTACAAAGTCAAAAATATGGACGTGTATCTTCATCCATTAGTCAATGAGCTTAAGATTTTGTGGAAGGAGGGGGTCACCGTGCAAGATATGAGCAAGCGTAATAGTCGACGGTCCTCCAATATTCGAGCCATTCTCATGTGGACGATGCATGACTTTTTGGGGTTCAGAGAGTGCTCAGGTAAGTAGGCTTTTGTTCTCGTTGGTAATATCTATCATAGCTTGTTCAATTTTGTATTCACTAGATAGATGTGTTGGGACAGGTGTGGTTACCTCAGGTTATCATGCATGTCCATTGTGCGAGCCACAGTTAGACTCCCGAAGGTCACGAACCTTGAAGAAGATGGTATATCAAGGACATACCCCTTTCTTGCCAAAGGGTCATGAACTCAGGAAAGGTTTTCTTGGATGACCTCCAGCATGTATGAATGCCCAAAGTGTGTACGAGCTGAAAATGGTCCACACGGAGTCATATCCAAATGGAACGTGACGGTTCTCATTTTTCTATGAGTTGCCATATTAGACCCACTTACAGATCAACCACTTATTGGATCCCATGCATATTTTCAAGAATGTGGGCAGCTTGCTATGGGACCACATCACAGGAAAGAGAGACACTATAGGGGCACGAATGGATTTGAAGGAGGTAGGCAAGATGGAGGTGCTTTGGCCATAGTCGAGTGTTGATGGTCACTTCCAACTACCTCGCGCTCTTTGGGTTTTGTACACTAAAGAAGAGCGCATTATGAGACAAATAGTCAAGTCTATCCGCACTCTGATGGGTATGATGCGTTCTCTCAGGTCTGCATTTTCTAAAGATGAGCAATTATCAGGCCTAAAATCCCATGATTGGCATAAGATATATTAGGTTTGTACTATGAATGGATTGTAAGTCGCATGCGTATTTTGCTATTTCGAGTGTACTCATTGTTTATAAAGCTTTCTCATTTGTGGCAGTTTTTTGTACTACCAATCGCGATCACAGGATACATTACTTAGAAATACGTGAGGTAATTTACAGTTTGTCGACCTTAGTACAATGGATCTCACAGAAGGAGATTAAGACATCCTCTATTGAATCCGTGAGGCGCGGAGCAGTGGAGACGGTTTGTCTCTTTGAGAAATACCTGCCTACCAGCATGCTCACGATACAAATCCACCTTCTTATGCATCTTGTAGATGAAGTGGAGATTGCTGGACCTGTCTATACGCGATGAATGTTCTTCTTAGAGCCCTTCATTAAAACCCTGAAAGGCTTTGTGCTACAACGAGCTCGGCCAGAAGGTAGCATGGTTGAAGGTTGGTTGGTGTTTGAGGCACTAGTGCATACACTACAACAAAAAGGCCTCATACATGCACATTTAGACGCGATTTTTGAATATAGAGAAAAACTTATGGGCGTATCTATTCTCTCGTCTATTTGCGCGTCTATCATTCCGCGTCTATAATCGCATGTATCGACAAATTTACACGCACAAATAGACGCGCAATAGACGCACATATACACGCGCATATAGACACGCTGGTAGACACACTTTTACAAGCACTGATAGACGCAAATGGAAAACAAAAAATGTCCTTTAAAAAAAAGATATTTAATTTTCTTTTTTAATTTGAATTATGCAGCGCGTGTAAAAGCGCGTGTAGTCTCATTATAGACGCGCGAATAAACGCGAATTACCTGCAATTTAGACGCTCCCATACATCAGATTGTGTTTTTTCCAGTTCTGTTTTTTTTTTCCCCCTCTCATACATCAGATTGTGTATTTGGAAAAAAGACAATGTATCTTACAGGCACAAGAATTGAAAGTAAAAATCCATGTATTCATTATATATCAAAGCATTTACAAGGGAAGTTTTGAGTGCTTGCGACCTAAAGCGTGGCTGCAAGCAGTAGGCTCAAAGAGATATCATACATATACAAGAAAAGAAGGCCTCATGAGGAGGTATGGTGCTCCTCTACGAATCTGAATAGGAAACATCCTCGCTAGTACCACCATGGCTACTAGCGTCGCTATCCCCCTCCTTGCTGTGCTCCACATCCGAGTTCGCCTACACACACAAAAGATCAGGGTTGCTTAAGGTGGAGAAAAAGTTATAATTAGTTATACTTTTAATAGGAAAGTAAGAAAAACATACATCCTCTGGCTGTCGAATCCTCATGGCCCAGTTGTATTGGTCCTCAGTGATGAGACCCTCCTCATAAAAGTGAAGCCATGTCGCTGCGCGGTTATGGCCTCGATGGTAACTTACCTCTCTAGGGGTAGGTGTCCTACCAACGATGGTAGTCTGCAAAACATTTAGAGATATACAAAGAATTAGACGTCACAATATATTAGACTAAAATATATAAAGAATTTAAAGAAATATAAATTTAAAAAAACTAAAAATCAAAATATACTTACAAACTCTGCCTCCCACGACTCTTTGCCGCCTGATCCGTAATGCGACGATCCTATGGTTTCCATTTGGATCCATCGTGCCTCTGCGTGCTGGCGACTCTTCACTTTCTCAACTGCTTTCTTCTTGGCTTTCTTCCACTCTACGCGGTGGCACATAGGTGGTTGGCTGTACACTCCACGCCCCTCCTCCAGCCTCCGCAGTGAGTCCCTGGCCCGTGTCATGAGGTGGGATCTTTTGTTGTGAAGCATATCCCTCACATTTGTACGTCCCCAATCATCCGAGAATCGCTGACCCTCAGGATTTGGGTACCTCCTATGGACTGCCCTCAACACCTCCTGCTACAAGCCGCTTTTCTGATTTTTGAAGGCAATGAAACAATCTTTATATGTCGCATGCACGACGCTCCTCATGTACGCCATTACATCCCTTTCCTCATCATCATGAAAGATGCCACCGGCATTTGTAACTCTATAGTAATGGCGTACAACCTCCTCTACATGATCTACCGGTAAGGGTGATCGCTCGCCACCTCCTAGGCAACCCCCACACAACCCTCGTTCTCCCCGTCGACTCTCCCTCCTCCCTCTCTGTCGACTGCCCTTTGCCTCACTGGACGCACGAGCTTTTGCAGATACACGTGCTTCTGCAGATGCTTGTGCTTCAGCCGATGCACATGGAGCACGTGGAGTACGTGCAAATGGAGTACGTGCAAATGGAGTACCTGCATATGGAGTACCTGTATGTGGAGTACCTGCATGTGGAGTCTGGGAAGTAGTGCTAGGCAAAGACGCCAGAGGCGTCCCAAACATGACACTAAACACCTCGTCCGCTGTGGGAGAGCGGCCAAGGTGTCTGGTCATCTCTCCCATGAAGTCTTCCCTACTAGGAAAACCTCCAAAAAATGCATTGACCCCCCTGCCAAAGGAGGCCAATGTATCATTCATGCGATCCACATCTGGGTCATTGCTAGATGAACCAGGATACGACATTTGCAAAAAAAACACAGGAAAAATACAAATTTATTTGCATACAAAAAATCATATATTACCTATATTTTCAAAGAGCTTTCTTTAGACATTGAGCAGAACACTTAAGTGCTAATGCTTCTCTTAAACAAGAAAACTGATAAACACTTAAGTGACTATCCATATACTAGAGGGCACATTGAGCATGTTATGAAAAAGGTCAGTCTCAAGAGCAAAAATAGGATAGCAAACAAGAGGGCAAAAAGAAGGGTAACCGGCCGTTCCCACTTAGGACCGACCTGAATTAGGGTTTTCCCTATTGGTCATTTCCTAATGGCTAAGTCTAGCATGAAGTGCATGGGTGCACCTTTGGTCTTGTTCATTCGAATGTATGTGGTCCCATGCCTTGTTAGTTTCTAAGTGATGCAAAGTACTTTGTCACATTCATTGATGATTACTCACATATGGTCTAGGCTTACCCTATTAAGGAGAAATCAGATGTCTTATCTATCTTTCAGCGTTGGCTTGCTCTTGTTGAGAACCAATATCGATATAAGTCAAAATGCCCAAGGTCAGATAATGGGGATGAGTATGTCTCAAAAGCTTCTCAGAAATTTTGTGATGAGCAATATATTAAGCGTCATTTGACCACCCCCTACACCCCTCCCTAGAATGGTATTGCTGAATGCATGAACATGATGATTTAGAATAGAGTCCATATTATGTTTAGCTAGGCAAGCTTACCACAATACTTTTGGGCTAGGTAGTTACCACTACCATATACTTGATTAGCTGGTCTCCTTGCACTGCTATTGATTACCAAGTTGTAGAGGAGGTATGGATTGGAAAACCTCCATCCTATGCTCATTTACGTGTCTTTGGTTGTGAGGCATTCCACCATGTCACAAGGAAAAGTGCCATAAGCTAAATCTTAAGTCTCTGAAATGCATCTTTCTTGGTTATGGGGACGTAGGTGAGATGGGATATTGCCTATGGGATCCATAGGCTCATAAGGTTTTTTGTAGCCATGATGTCATTTTCCATGAGGAAAAGATGCATAAGCAACCTAAGCATGTGATTGAGGTATGCAAGGTGATATCTTAGGAGGAACCTCGTGCATGTGTACATCAAGTTGGATAGCCTGCAAATAGCAGTTGATGCTCTTGTGGCCTAGGCCATTGTGTAGGATTGGCTTCCTTTGAGACACTCTGCTATAACTAGATGTTAGCCTACTAAGTGCTTTACCCCCTCCATGGATTATGCTATTGTGATAAATGTAGGTGGACCTCTCTCTTATGATGAGCCCATACAGAAAGATGATAGTCACTCATGGGATAGGGCTATACAGTCAAAGTTGACTCCTTATAGACTAATAATATATGGAATTTGGTTTCTTTGCCTTGTGGCAAGAAGACTGTATCATGCAAGGGGGTATAAGAGGTGGAAAGTATCCTTAAATGCCCAAGCTTGCTTATAAGACTATATTTGTAGCTAAGAGTTTCAAACATGACTATGGTGTTGACTTTGATAAAGTATTTTCTCTTATGTGGTCAAAATGACGACCCTACACTTGGCAGCACTAGAATTGGTTGCTCATCTAGATCTAGGGACCTTTCTCAAATGGATGTAAAGATGTATTTTTTACATGGGGAATTTCATGATAAGATGTATGCATAGGAGCCTAAGGCATTTGAAGAAAAAGGAAGAGAATACCTAGTGTGCAAGTTGAGAAAGATCGTTTACGACCTTAAGTAGACACCTAGGGAATGGTATCACAAGTTTTATGCTTTTATGCATTCACAAGGATATAGCCATAATGCTATGGATCCTTGTTTATACACAAAGAAGTCTTGTGATGGTAGCCTTATGATTTTGGTACTCTATGGATGATATGCTTATTGATGGGAGCACTCAGGATGAGCTAGATGCCTTGAAAACTTAGCTCAAGAAGAGCTTTGAGATTAAAGACATGGAATAGGCCTTGCATATTTTTGGGATGCATATCATGTTTAATCACTCTAAGGGGATTCTTTATCTATCATAGAAGGAGTATATCCAAAAAGTCCTTGAGGGATTTTATATGCAAGATGGCAAGCTTATTGATTTCTCTCTATCATTCTCATGTGAAGGTTAATTAGGTCTATTGTCCATAGTCTAATGAACAGAAGGCCGAGATGGCCAAGATTCTTTTTGCATCTGTCATGGATAGTTTGATGCATGCCATGATAGCCACTCATCTTGACATAACATTTGTAGTGGGATTTGTGATACGCTAAATGGCTACACTTATCAGATGGCATTGGGATGCCATCAAGGGTATCATGAGGTACCTAAATGGCACAACAACTATGTGCATATATTATGGTGGCTAGGATACAAGAGTCATGGGATATACTAACCTTAATATTACTAATGTGGTCCCTGAACTGCATTCGGATTCTATGAGTACTATCCAATTAGCTAAGAATTTGGTGTTTCATGTGAAGACAAAACACATTGAGGTGCATTACCACTTTATCAGAGAGGCCATTGAGGACAAGTTTGTTGAGGAAAAGTTTGTTAATCATCAATGAGTATTGTGAAGTATTTTTCTCTAGTGAAAGAGGCATGATTGATGGGACCAGAAATGTTGGAATGTACTAATTAAAGGCATTAGGGGAGTTTTGAGGTCTCGAAAATGTCTTTTAGGATGTGGAGAGAGAGTGCTCTAGACCAATAAGAGCAAAGCCTCCGTAACGGAACTTCTATTTTAAAAAAATTAAAAAATAATTTTACAAAAATATATAAATATGATAATATTACGAATTTGTATTTTTATTATGTATTTTTAGTCTCTTATATTCGTGATTATGACATCTTTTGCATTAATGGCATAGAGTCTCGGCTACTTTTATTTAATGATGTTTCTAGATTAATGATAATGACTGATGTAATCAAAATTCAAATTGGTGAAAAGCATGGCGCTCAGTTTTTTCCCTCCTTTCTTTTATTCCTCTATTGTTTTTCCCTCCGTTATGATAGCCTAGTCCTCTCTCTCTCTCTCTCTCTCTCTCTCTGTGCATGTATCTCTCTCTTCTACCATGGATACAAAAATTCGACCTTCAACAAGGCGTCCAAGCTCCCAAATCACATCCATATCAGTGTTTAACTCATTCCAAACTGATGGAAGATGGATTCCTACTATCATTAGCAAAGGTAGTTGGATCACCATGCAACAAGCAAAACGTGGAAAAAGGCAAAGACATGAGAGCTCGTTTATCTCTGCTTGGAAGGGCAAAATCCGAGATTTTAAGCTTGGAGCAAATAAGAATAGTATCAAAGAGGTACTAGTGCAACATGTGTTCATGCATAGAGAGCTGTGTTTGAAACCTGGATCTTCAAAGCTTCCAATGCATAAACCAAATTGTAAGAATTTGATTCTTAAAGTTTTTCCTTTCTTAAACATGGTTTAGGTCTTTCCATTAGAATATTTGTTTGTCTTGTAGATGTCTATCCCTCTAATCTTGAGGAATGGCAACCAGTGGAATCTATTATTGATGTTATTGATGTTATACATGGTTCAATTGGAGAAGAAATGTATAGAGGTAGAAAGAAGACAGAGCTTGCAGAGAATAGAATATTCTTTTATGACCATTCTTATGTTATTCCTATGCGGCGTTGCCAATGGGGATCAATAAAACTCCTTCCTTTGCCAGATTTTTCAAGCTTTGAGTGGCCTTTGCCAAGTCCAGCTACTAGTGAGGGCTATAGATGTAAGATATTTTCTGAGATCCAGAAAGCACTAAAATCTAATATCTCAAGTAGGCTAAGCAAAGTTACTTTATTTATGCCTATTAATATATTTATTGATTTCTTCTCTAATATGGAGATAAGAATAACAAAAACCATGCTTTCAGTGAAGAGACTAACATATGATCATATCATACAATTTGTTGATGAAGGATGGGATACAAGGACAGAAGGAAAAATTATATGTAAGATAGATCAAGACTCTATAGCTTGTAAATATATGATTGCTACTCAAAATTTTATCCTTAGCTTTTACTATAGTCAATGGCATTTTGTTGGTAGTAGTCTAGTTGCTTTAGACCAAAATCTTAATGATTTCAGCAAGGATCCTATTGTGGATCTTGATATTTGGTTCAATGAGGATATTATTGCAATCTTAAAGATCAGAAAATCATGTACACTACATCAAGTGAGGATGGATTTACAAAATGAAGACATTGAACTACCATGCTTCTTTGTATTCCAACTTGACAAGAAACGAGTAAGTTTTCACATCATATTATATGTACTTAGATGTATATCAAGATCTCACTTTCTAACTAACAAACATTTGTAATTTATTTTTTGCAGATATCGAAAAGGAGAGAAAATAAAATACACTGCAATGACATTCAAGAAAATATATCTTTACTATCAATATAAAATACATGTACAAATTTTGTAGCAGATGTCTATCTGCCATCTCTATGAGATATACAAGGGTTGAAGGGCAAATTTCTATATATGAAGGCCTACAAGGCGATATGGCAAAGCTATTTCTTTTTTGGAGAACTATCCTTTCTAGGAGTCTTTTTGCCTTTCTTTGATGTCTTGGGTATAGAAGGTGTTGAAGCTGTGGATTTGCCTTCCGTGGTTATAGGCACCGCATCTCCTTCATGGTGCAAATGCCCACCAATCTCTGTTGTTGGTTGTATACAATTGACCATCATATACTTCAAGAGCTTTGCTCTGATTAACCAAATATGCTCAGATGTATAGCAATCCTTCGAAAACTATCACACATTTATAGAAAAAAGAGTTTTAGTTCATTATTATTCTTACAATAGACTATATTTTTATCATCAATGGACTATTTGCAATTAATATCTATATTAAAGTTTAGCATCTTTCATATTACCTTTACATGTTTATCATCATTAAGATAAACAAAGTTAACCATTCTTCTAGCATTTGCAATTACCCTCCAGCCACAAGAATGGCTATCATCCTGATGGGGACACTGCAACCACCAACACAAAGTAAAACTATAAAGAGGACGAATGGTAGTTCATAGAATAAACTCATGTTTCAATTATTTTAATGAATAACTTACCGCAACTTGTCTATATTGCATTGTTGCAAGCAAATCAGATGGCATAGGGGGTCTTTTCTCTAGCTCTTCAATTAATCTTACGATTTAGCATTACCATGGCTTCCTTTCATAGAGTTGATTAAAAAGCATTGCTTATCCACAAGGTCTATTGCAATCAAGCTCCAATGAGAACTAAAAGCAATCATATATCAACAAATTAGTAGGATAAAATCTCAAAAACTCTAATAGAATATTGATTCACTTACTTTTCATTATATGGAATTATAAGCAGCTCCAAAGTATCGAAGTCAATCAAATTGAGCCAGTGCTCAATAAAACTTGCATCAAGCTCATTCCTCATAAAGAATGAGATAGATGGATCAAAAACCTCAATTTTTTGTTGTATATCCAAAGGAAACTCATGCATTATACACCTAGAAAAGGCATAGAAATAGTGAGTATAAACAAGAAAAATCTTATTGCTAAAAAATATCAAAAAGTATAAGTAATTATGGATGGACATACCTTAGGCCAGCAAGAATAAGACTGTCATTTACTTCTCTTCTTTTATCCTTAAGAATCTGAACACATGCAGCATCAAAGGAGATAACCTCAGTTCTTTTGCCTAAGTCACCAGGTAAGAAACAAAACACACTGAATCCTTTTGGATTAGCTGCTTCAAGAAGGGTGGCTAGCTCATTTTCAAAGGACTCTAGTTGCTCTATTTCCCTTTCTTCAACCCTTTGCCTCCAATACTCTCTCCATTTATCTGCTTGTTCCTCTTTAGCCTTCTCCTCTTTTTCATGTTGCCTTGTATCCTTCTCATGGGTGACATCCTCAACCCTGACACCAGAATCATCTTTCTTTCTTCTAGCTGGGGGCACATTAAGGATATTAAATGTCTTCATATCAGTGAGGGGAATTGGCTCAAGGATCTTTGAAAATCTATATCTTAGCCTCCTAAGAATTACCATGTCCTTGTCCATGAGTGTGAGCCTATGAGCATGAGCAGCACAAATGTAGGCATCTTGGAAAAACTCAATTAGAAAATCCTCTGTGGCTTCTTGTATACAATTAAGAGCTGTTCTTGTCCATCTGAAACTATCCAAACTATATCTGTCACAAATTTCCCTGACAAGCCTCTGAAAAGACAACTTTGGAATTGCATTGTCAAGAGCATTTACTGCCTTCCTAATCTCCCTTAGACACCTCACATTTTGAGAAAACCTTCTCCTTGGCTTTGATTTTCTAGAGAGCTTCTGAGGCTTTGAAGACTAATGAATCTTTGATGCTAAATCCCTAGGATCAATCTTCTCGTTTCTTGCTGTTGCCTTAGTCCTAGCCATTTGCCAAAAAAACATATGTTACTTCTTCTCCAGCATGTAAAGCAAAACGCGAGTCCCAGACAAGAGTTATCTATGCTGCATGGCGTTTTCTCGTATCAGCTCAATTTTTCTCGAGCTGTCTAGTGAAACACGAGTGTCAAGTAAGGCGCCTCCTTGCAGCTGCTTGAAGTACCTTATTTTCACGTTTCACTGGACAGCTCATGAATAGCATAAAAATTGAAAAAACAAAAAAAAAAGAGCTTTGATCCAAGGAAATCTTTTAAGATTACTTAAAATATCCACAGAATTGGGAGGAAATTTGAAGATTTTCTTAAATATCCATAATATTAAGGAATGCTTTCACTGTGGAAAAAATTCTTTTGTAGTGGTCTAGAGCTAATAATAACATAAAGGATTAAGGAAAAATATCAAAACAATGCATTGAATAGAGCTTGTTATTGAAAAGCAAGATGTAGAAATCATATCTTCTTTTTAGCTTGTTCTTCACAATCTCAGCCTAAAGATGATAATATGCTTGAAGGTTTGCTTTGTTGGGGAAGCAGTGAAATGGTTGGAGATTGGAAGGAAATGCTTGGAGACTAGAAGGAACACCAAAAACAAAGATGGAGTAGCGATGAAATACGATGAAAGGTGAAGGCGGTGAATTTGCATGGACTCAACGTTCTTCGCAAAGTGTTAATAACACACGTGTGACGTACTCTCGCTTACCGAAATTTTTTATTTACTTGGAAAAGGGTTATTTAACACACATGTGATGTA
Organism: Lygodium microphyllum; assembly: GCF_053477565.2. Lineage (NCBI taxonomy): Eukaryota > Viridiplantae > Streptophyta > Polypodiopsida > Schizaeales > Lygodiaceae > Lygodium > Lygodium microphyllum. The sequence goes on along the minus strand of NC_141163.1, from coordinate 35,144,507 downwards.
TTTTTGGAAAAAGAGAATGCGCACGTCTTCTGAGGAGCTTATTACGCTGTGTTAAGTCAGACACGTGTACACGTATTTTTCCATTATTACACAAACTTTTTCGTTGGAACTATCACCACATGCTTAACGATTGATATAAAAGCATTTCAAACCCATTTCTCCGACATTGTCTTCTTCTCTGCCAAAATTTCGTCTCGACTTCCCTTCAAGGTCCCTGCATCCTGTGTGGAGAGCAGTTCAACAATCTTTGATAGGTAACAAATTTTTTTATTGCAAGCATTTTAACAAAATAAATTTGATTAATATAGAAAGAATGTTTTATAACACTTGAACAATTAAAGATGTTATGTGCTTTCTATCTTTCAAAAGCAGCATAGCTTTTCCAAAAATGATTATATCATCAATTTGTGTGTTTCCATAGAATTTATTTATTGTTCATGTTTTTTTTCTTCATATGTAATTTTTGACCATCGAAACGCGAGACAATGTCTCTGTTGATGATATTTTGCTTAGTATCGCGTTTCACCGCTACATATTAGAATAATTTTTGTCTTCAAGCTAGTGTCCGATGAAACACGATTTCTTCATAGGTATTTGCCTTACACACTTGAATTTTCGCGTTTCACCGGTTAACTAAAAAATTCTCCTGTTTTGATTTTTTTGTCTTGGAAAATCAATGTTGGGGCCTCTTTCCATGATATCATCTTGTTTTATTGGATATTGTTCTATTGTGCTTTTGTTTTTCAGGAATAAATATTTTTCTGGTCAATATGACAAAGAGGAAGCTATCTCTGGAAGGAATGGATGAGGAGGAGATAATTGAGACATCTGATGATAGGCTCTTTGATTTTTTACACACCACTAGAAATTCTTCCAAGTTTTGCTATATCAGGGAAATTTTCAATGTTCCTTTTGATTTGAAGGAGTTATTGAAGGATCTTGATGATAAACTTAAGGAGTACAGATGTTTTTATGATAGACATGTGCAAGGTTTGGAAGTCAATGGATTTGTTCATTATAGTGATGTCATGGGAGCCACCAATACATCCAGGTCAACTTTGCTCGGCAGGTTCAACGTCATTGATGAGGAATTCAGAAAGAAAGAAACATGTTGCCCTTTCCACAGGTACCAACACCAATGCCTTTTGATCCACAAGGACGTTGGCTTTATTGTGTATCTTCAGTACATGGAAAATTCTTCTCCAGATATAGACCAACAGAGAAAGCTAGAGGATATTGCAAGTATGGATAAGGAGGTCGAAGAGAAGGAGGAGATGTTCCAAGAAGATGTTGGGAGTCAACTTGTCCAAGGTTTTGATGTAGGTTTATTCAAGAGTCACAATATCACAATGGTGGAAGAAAAGGAGATTGAGCCAAGTGCACAGGTTGATGAAGAAGGTCCTCTTGCCTGTGTTTCAACATTTCCCACTTATCTTATCAACAAGAAGAGATATGTGTTGCTAAATGATATTCAACATCTTTTTGATCTTAGAGAAGATTATTGCTTAGCAATCCTTGCAGGTTGGGGCAAAAATGACATGAATTTTATAGGTTATGAACAAGAACCACTAGCAAGTCTTGATGTTGAGGGAGAGAATTTCCAAGATAGCTCTATAGCCTTAATTACATGTATTAATCAGATCATAGAATACGAAAAGGGGGGGCTACCTACAGAAGAAGAGTTCTTGCAAGTCCAGAAGAAACTTCATATTGATGATGTAGGGTATGAAGAGAGATTGAAGTCTCCATCAGATGAGACGCCCAAGAGTTCAATAAATCTTTATGATGATAGTCTTCTTGAAGAAGATGAACACCCTAAGGTATGAAATATAATTCGAAGTTACCCATTGAGTTTATGTTAGACTTTATTATGCATTATAGATAAATATCTTATATCTTGTACTGTTGTGGTTTGTTCTATAGATTGAGATTGAAGATCTGGACAACTTTCTTGGAAGGGCCAAGGGCTCTAGGCCAATGAAGCTTGGAAAAAATCAAAGCCTTGGCCATTATATTGGAAACTTAAACAATCAAACAATTGTAATATATCATAGTAGATTGTTAAGCTCTCCAAGTCTACCAATGATGGCTTTGAGAGCTATCTCAAAGGTAATTGGATCTCAAGTTTTCAGCAGAGGTTTGGACAAGATCATTTTGGTGGAGAAGGAAGAAGCCATAAGAGTTTTTGGCTTTATGCCTGGATACAGTGGATCTAGAGCTGGATATTTTGGAGTTCTTGGCTCCTATTTGCTCTCTTATGTAGGAGATAGTAAGAATTTGAAGCTTCTTCCAGGCTATCGGAAACAAGAGTTTTTGAAATACAGAGGTCTTATTGAGTGGGATGAAACAAAAGATTCCTATAGAGGCCCTGTCGAGCTACTTGAAACCAAGGACTCCTCTGAAGGCCCTGTTGAGGTGCCTGAAACTAAGGACTCTTCTGCAACACAATCAGACTAGAAGATGCCAAAGATTAAGGGTTTCTTGAAACCCATCTTTTCCCAACTCTTTGTTTGGTTTGTAACCATTCTGTAAATCTTTGCTTTGCGCAAGAATTTAAATATCTATCTTTTCTTCTTTGGGTAACAATTTGTATAGTCCTTGCTAAAGATGATGTATTGCTTGATGTGGTTGTATCTTTAAGCTTGAATTTATGCCAAATTTGTCGATAGAACCATTGAAAGACCTCTAATAAATTGTTGGCTTTGTGTCTTCCACCTCCATGTCTTGTATGTCTGAAATATTTTGTTCTTGCTTGATAATGTGATTTTTCCATACCTTGGGTTGACCAGATAGATAGAGATCCATATTGTTTAATAAAGTATGGCGCATGGTTGTATAGAATATGCTGCATAGTCAACAAATAAGGAAAGTTATTAAAAAACATTATATGAGTTCGACAATGAAGAAACAAACATATACAACCTTCTTACCATATAGTGAGTAACGTGTTGATCACCCCAAGCTTCTGTCATCACCTTTTTGAAAATGTTCAATTGGTTTTTAAAGTCTTTGAGGTCATCATCATTCCATTCAGTCTTATCACAATAAAAAAACACTTTGTCTAGTGTTTCCCAAACTTTAGCTTTTCTATTTCGAGCTTATCCATTATGAATGTGATCTTTAACTGCAATATGTAGGGATTTCCACTGATTAAATTTAATAGTTGAGCCACCATTTCTCGAGTTTATCTTGCCAAGTCTCCCACGAAAGCCTAAAAACCTTCTAGCCTTCACTCCACCAATAGATGGTTTTTTTGGGACACAATTACCATCCTTAGACTTTTGAAGATCTGGTTCAATAACAACATTGCCACCATGCAAACCAATTGCAGAGAGAACTTTTTCAACCTTTGTTATAGCAACTGTTCTAGTTGATAATGGCTTCAACTTCCATGCAAATCCTATATAGAGATGAACAAGCTTTTCGATTATCCTGCAAAGTGCATGAAGTGTACAAATATGGGCATTCGCTAAAGGAATGTCCAAGACTGGTTTAAACTATGGATCTTTATTGTACCTAGAGGGAGCTCTATTCCAATTGCTTGAGTTTAACTCTACAGCTAGTGACATGCAGTATAAGCAAGGAGATCTCGAGTTAGCTCCCTTTGATACATTATACATACATTTGAGTGTCTTTAGGTCACCAGCTATGTGCCACTCAATCCTGTAGTTCCCTAATCCTTCAACAAATAGCTCTTCTCTTGCTTGTTGCCTTTGAATAACATTAGGTATTGATGTTTGATGAAAAACCCAATATAGTATATCAAAATTCTCAGTATCTACCTCAAATGCTCCTAGCCACCAGATGTTATATTCAGATTGAACACTAAATGATGTTGAGTGATTGCAATGACTTGACGAAAGTGCTCTATTAATCAAGGTGATAGAGATTCTCTCCAATTTTTTACATTTCAGAATCTCACTTTCATCGAGTTTAATCACAAATCTAGCCACTCCCTGTGCCTTTGCTACTGACAAGTCATAAAATTTGATCATTAAGCATTGTAGGGTGGGCAAGTCAAGGAAAATATTGTTAAATTCATTGAATGTAACCTCCTTTTTCTTGCCCTTGAAGCTAGCCTTGATATGAGAAGGCTCACCTAGAATCTCCATCACTTTGTTATTAACTCTCTGTCTGATAGTCCTAACCACAAATGGTTTCGGAAGTATGCAATTGTGTACCTGTCCTTGCTTCATATTTGATTGTAAAAGTTGGAAAAGTTGCATATAAGCATCTCGACTGATACCAATACTATCCAGTGTCTTCTGTACCAACTCAAAATCCAAAGAATGATCCTTCACAAATGACTCCAAGCATTGTTTCTTTGCCTTTTTAAATTTCTTCTTCTCCAAAATATCCTTTGAAACCACTGAAGGAAGAAGATGATAATAAAACTGAGCTACTTTTAAAGAATCTCTTTCACTTGCATTTGGTTGTAGAAGAGATCTAAGCAAAATTAACATCACAAATCAATGCAAGTAGTTTAAATAAAGCCATATTTAAAATTTTTCAAGTGAAAAAAAATATACATTGCTGCTTGGATTCTTTTACCACAGCCTCCTCCTCCTCGTTTGAGATTCTCAATATTTTTAAGAGCTCTTTGTCGATTTCGAAGGCCTAATAAAGTTTGCTTTTGTTGATAAGCTTTGATACGCTTTTCCAATGAATGAATTTTTTGTTGACAATCCTCTAGCTTCTGCAACAACTCTATATTGTGTTTCATCAAAAGATGATTCTCTAGTCCAAGGATATCCTTTTCTACAACAAGATTAAGTGTATAACCTAAAAATCCATTGTAGCCATCACCAATAAACCTCATTAATGACGAGCTATTATAGAAAGGAGGAGTGCTATTTCTACTAGGATCTTTGGGATATAGCTTTCCATCTAACCAAAGATCAATATTCTTCTTTCCTTCAAACCTCAGTATATGTTTCATAGACTCTGTAACCGTGATAGATTTTGTTCTCTTTCTTATCAGTTCATACTCACTGTCCAACTCAATATGAAGATGATAGAGAGGTCTTTTATGAGAGCTACAGAGATCATTAGATGATTGATCCATAGCTGAGTTACAGAAATCATTGGGTGATTGATCCATAGCTAAGGATATGATTAGAAGCAAGAACGAAAACAAAGAAGAGACTAATAAGGAGGAGAAAAAAAGAAGAGAGAAACGATGGAGAAACGATGGAGGGAGGCAATCGAGTATCCACCAAAATTCAAATTGAATATTACTTTTCACTTTAATGAGGAGAGGTAAGATCTTCATTATGACAACCTTGCCAACTTTATGGCGACCTAGATTTCTAGGTTTGATGTGACCACGAGAATATCACGACAATGACTTATTAACGAATTTTGATAATTTAACTTACCAAAATATAAACCTTTTAAAAATTCTATAAAATGATTTTATTTCGTAAATTGTTTTCTCTCTCTAGGATCTCTTACAGGGCATTTTCAAGACCTCAAAACTCCCCTAATGGGTTTTGTAATTGAATATTATTTAGAGTAAGAAAGATGGGTGGTTTGGGTTTCATCTAGTAAGGACTACCAGTGTTCTAAGAACTTAGTGGCAAATTGATCTTCATGCATAGTGGCAGTGGCTAACTTTTTGAACATGGTCATTTGATATACAATATCTATGTGTTCATAGGTATATGGTTGAAGAAATCCCAAATACCTTTTGTAATGGGTATTTCTCTTACTAGTTGTACTCGCCAATATCCACAATGGACAAGGAAATCCATCCTTGCAGCTACATATTTCTACATCCAATCTTCTTTGTCTACTCCTTCTTGTTCAAGGCATGATGGGGTAGCTACACTCCTCAGTAGAATGGGGTAGCTAAAAGAAAGAACAGGGTCTTGATGGAAGTTGCTTGTGCCATGATGAATGAGAAGAAGATGCCGCTCTATTATTGGGCTGAGAATGTTATAACATCCATGTATATCTTGAATCGACTCCCACTGCAGGTATTCATGAGATGACACCATTTGAGAAGCTGTATGGCTATAAGCCGGATGTAAGTCACATGAAAGTCTTTGGCTGTCTTGCTTATGTGCATATTCCAGATGAAAAAAGGAAGAAGCTAGATCTAAAAGTGCATAAGTGTGTTTTCATTGGATATTCGCAGGAGAAGAAGGTATATAAATGCTATGATCCCTCTACCAGGGAAACTTTGGTGAGCAGGGATGTTATTTTTGATGAGATGAATTCTTGGTATGTATCACTGGCTACAGTGCCAACGGATATGCCTTTCACTCATGTACCTATAGTTGATTTGTAGCAGAGCACTGCTATGACATGACTTAGTAGTCACACAATATCCCCGTGGATAGGAAGATTGAGGAGCTCATTGTCCACTGACACTAGTATGTCAGTGAGGGGGAGATATGATGTCTTGGACAGCAAAGAAAAAGAGAAAATTAATGAGGATGCATCTGGTATGATGACACCTGGTAGATTGACTTTTGGATATGAGTCTGCTGACACTTTAGATAGTGAACTTGGTATTCCGACTGTCTATACGCCTGGAGCAAGGCAGAGCAAGTACATTCCGCCTCATGCAAGAGGGGAATCGAGCAGTACACCACAGCCTAGACACTCACAGAGTGTCAGATACCCTGTTGACAAGTTGACATATAGTGGCTACACTACAAAGCATTATGCTTACATGACAAAAGTGATGGAGATCAAAGAACCAGGTACATATGCTGAAGCAGTGGAAGATGAGAACTGGTATGCAGCTATGGATGAAGAAATGAATGCCTTGGCTGAAAATAAGACATGGGATCTTGTGCCACTGCCTGAAGAAAAAAAGACCATTGGATGCAAATGGGTCTACCAGATCAAATGCAATTCGGATGGCAGTGTGGAAAGGTACAAAGCCAGGCTGGCTGCTAAGGGGTATGCCCAACAGTATGGACTTGATTATGAGGAAACATTCAGCCCTGTTGCCAAGATGGCAACCATACGCATTGTGATTGCTTTGGCTGTTGCTAGAGGCTAGAAATTACAGCAAATGGATGTGAAGAATGCCTTTCTTAATGGTGGCTTAGCAGAGGATGTCTATATGGTTCAGCCAGAAGGGTATGTTCACCCTAATTTTTAGCATTATGTATGCAGGCTAAAAAAGGCATTGTACGGGCTGAAGCAGGCTCCGAGAGCTTGGCATGCTAGGATCAGTAACTACTTACAAAGGTTGGGATTTACTATTGGTAGGGCTGATCACAGCCTATTTACAAAGAAGACTGATAATGGCTTGGTAGTGCTGGTCATATATGTTGATGATTTGATAATCACTGGTGATTATGACTTGGGCATACAGCATGTAATAAAGATACTGAAATCTGAATTTGACATGAAAGATCTCGGTGAATTGAAGTACTTTTTGGGTATTGAGGTAATCAAGGCTAAAAATGGTTTATGGCTGATGCAGAAACATTATGCCATGGAAATGCTGAAAAAGTATGGCATGGCTGAATGCAAACCATTGGATACACCCCTTGAACAGAATGTCAAGCTAGACATTAGCACTGGAGTTGAAATAGAGGATGTGACTATGTACAGGCGGATGGTTGGAAGTCTAATCTATTTGACCATCACTAGGCCAGATTTGAGTTATGCAGTTGGGCTCATAAGTCAGTTTATGCAAAAGCCCAGGAAGCCACATTTGGATGCTGTTAGGCAGATTATGAGATATGTTAAGTCCACTGTAGATTATGGGCTCTTCTATGTGAGAGATAAGTCCTTGAAACTCGTTGGATGCACAGATGCGGATTGGGCAGGATGCTCATATGAACACAGATCTACGAGTGGTTATGCTTTTGGCTTTGGAAGTGGCATAATCAGCTGGAGCAACAAGAAGCAACCAATGGTTGCATTGTCTAGTACTGAGGCAGAGTACAAAGGTGCTGCATTGGCAACATGCGAAATTTCATAGCTGCTCAAGCTTATGGCTGATTTGGATATTCAGGTGGATGCTCTAGTGACCTTATTATGCGACAATCTCAGTAGTGTACTCTTGGCAACGAATCTAGTATACCATGCCAGGACAAAGCACATAGAGGTACACTACCATTTTATCAGAGAGATGGTTCTTGCAGGGAGAGTAGATCTTATGCATGTGAATACTGATGAACAGGTTGCAGATATCTTTACCAAGTCTTTGGGTAAAGATAAGTTTAGTAGTTTCAGGCAGCTACTTAGAGTTCATAAGATGATTTGAGCTTGAGGGGGAGTGTTAGAATATCAAGCTCCCATTATTCTCCTATCAGTATGTATGACCGATATTAGCTGTGTCCAGCTATATCAGTAAGTGTGGGACATTAAATAAGTCGGTGGTCTTAGACCGAGTGTGAATGGTCCTATAGACCTTTAGTACTATTGTATACACTTATGTTAAGTGTGTGGTCCAAGAGATCATGAAAAAAGGTGAGAGTACTCTGCTCTTCACTCAGTCTCTGAATCTTAACATTTGTGATGTGCTTGGGCTTCTTGGCTACTTTAATGTATATATCTTGAGCTTTGCTTTCTCACTTTGTATTCTAAAATTTCTTCTAGTGGGAGATGCCTGTACTTACTTGGTAGAGCTTGGTTCTTTGAGACAATGACACTCTCATGTTTACAATTGGATGTAGTTACTCCTACTTGTGGGCTAATTTGATTCCCTATGCTTTGAATACTAACACTTACCTTTTCCAATAAATTTTTTGTGATGTATATGCCTATGGAATGTATGGCTTATTGACACTTTAAGTTTGCTATAGTCTTTTGTACTTATAGTTTATGCTTACCCACTGCTAGTTGCATTATTTGTATCCCAGTTTCACTACTCGGATATCCCTAGCAATCAGAGTTTTCGTTCTTGACTATTTTTCCATAGTTTGATTGACATATAATATTATTGTCTATATTTTATCAGTATTATAATTACATTTTAAGAATTTTTATGAGAGAATACTTGGATTCAATGGCCTCTGTTACTTACAGTTGGTGGACAACTCTGTAGTTTGATGCTCTCTCTTGTTTTTCCCTTAGTGTGGCATAATTTTGGGGCTGATTTGTAGTCATTTATAGTAGCCCATTATCTTAGATTTTGCATTGGTATACAGTAATTATGGGTAGTTTTTCAAATGATAGTGCTATTTTCAATATTAAAAAGCTTGATGGCACTAATTTTACCTATTACAACTCTAATGCCGAGTCCACTACTTCCAATTCATCCATGGTGAGGCAGAGGCACCTTTATCCCCATTAACCTCCCACTTAAAGGTGAATGTGCCCCTAGTGAGGAGAGAACAAGAAAAAAGTGACAAAGCACAAATGTGCATAAGTACAATAGGATGAGAAAAGATGTCATCTCATCCAATGCCCATCAACTTCCTAAGGTAGGAAAAATGCTTCGGTAAGAGACTTTTCATGATTAGATCTACAGGATTTTGATCAGTTGAGATCTTGACAAGGTCAATAAACTTGTCCTCAGCGGCCTCTCTGATGAAGTGGTAATGTATCTTAATGTGCTTTGTCTTCACATGAAATATCAAATTCTTGGATAATTGGATATCACTCATAGAATCTAAATGCAATTTAGGGACCACATTAGTAATATCAAGGTTTTTCATTAGATGGCCTTACCAAAGAGTCTCCTTGTAAGCCTCAGTGATTGCAATATAATTATCCTTAGTAGTAGAGAGAATTATGTTTTTTTGCACCTTAGACATCCAAGAAACAATACCTCCAACAAAGATGAAGACATAGCTAGAGATGGACTTTCTACTACCTACATGTCCTGCATAATCAAAGTTAGTATATCCCATGACTCCTCTATTTTCATAATATATGCACATAGTTGTTGTGCCATTCAGGTACCTCATGACACCCTTGATGGTATCCCTCATGGCATACATCAAACTATCCATGTCAAATGCATAAAGGATATTGGCCATCTCAGCCTTTTGTTAATCAGACTATGGACAATCAACTTGATTGACCTTCACATGAGAATGGTAGAGGACAATCAATAAGATTTCCATCTTGCATATGAAATCTCTTAAGGACCTTTTGGATATACTCCTTCTTTGATAGATAAAGAAGCCCCTTAGAGCGATTGCGTGTGATGTGCATCCCAAAAATATGTGAGGTCTATTCCACAAATTTAATCTCAAAGCTCTTCTTGAGTTGAGTTTTCAAGGCATGTAGCTCATCATGAGTGCTTCCATCAATGAGCATATCCTCCACATAGAGTACCTAAATCATAAGCCTACCATCACAAGGCTTCTTCATATATAAACATGGATCCATAACACTACGACTATATCCTTGTGAATGCATAAAAGCACCAAACTTATGGTACCATTCCCTAGGTGCTTAATTAAGGCCACATTAGGGCCAAAAACACTTCAAAAATTTTAAATTTGTTAATCACGAGATTAAGAAAAGGGCCAAAGAGAGTGTGTCATGTGTGCAAGAACATGATATTCTTGTCTCCTTCTTTTTGGAGATAGTAGAGTCCACTTTGTGATTCTCTCCTCTCTTTTAGCCAAAATCTCCAAAGTTTGACATGTTTTGGTAGTCATGAAGTCCTTATCTACTTATAAAACCTGACAAAATTGGTTATGATAAAGATGTTGTGAAGTTAACAATGACTTTTTTGAAAGTCGGGAGCTTTTGGTGCCCTCAATATATTTTCATTGGTCTTTTCAATATTCCTGTTTAGTTCATTCACCTTTCTTGATGAGCTTCTTTCTTTGCTCATTTGCCTTTCTTAATGAGCACTTTTCTCTATGAACTCAATCTAAGTATAGCATCCAAAAGATATCCTTATCCTTTAATAAACTCCTGCATTGTCTATAGCCAAGGAGTAGGTAGAGATTGGGAGCCCAAAACCTTTTGCATAAACGATTGGGTTAACATGTTGCCCTCTTGCAAAGGCTCTCACACGATGAAAAGAAGAAAAAGAGAGGATATAAAACATCACTGGAAGGGGTGTATCATTGCTTTCAAAATTACACATGAAGGGTGGTTAGTCAAAGTGCAACATGTTTACATGGCCAATGATATGTACTTGTCTCCTAACGAATGTGTTTGCCAGCAAACACATTGTAAGTGTTAAGTTGATAACATATGTGATATATTTTTTTATTTAAGCAAGTATTAATATCGAATTCTTGGTTGTAGATATATTTCTGTCCAATAAGTATTGAATGGCAACCTGTGGAGAGTTTGAGTGGAACTTTCAATGTGATTCATAAGGCATTTGCAAACATTATATATGATAATGAGACCCTCTGTTATTTTAGTGAGAGAAGAATTTTTATATATTATGCACAACATGTGGTTTCGTCTAGAGAGGGTATATATGGACATATTGAGGATTTTCCATTGCCAAGTCTCTCGTCTCTAATTTGGGAGATTCCTGATAAGGCAACGATACATAGTTTTAAATTCAAAATATGTCAATATATTCAAAATTCCATGATAGTTGAAAGGATCTCGAGAAGAATACACCTATCATGGTTTATCCTCTCACATATCTTTGTGGGGGGTTGCTTCAAAATAGCAAACTTACAAAGAATAAAAGTATCTTCACTAAGTAGAAATTTTACAGAAGCAGAACTAAATAACATTGTAGGAAGACTTTGGAAATCTAGAGAGGTTGACCATAAGGGTGACACCATGAAGTGTATTGTATGCCCCCAATTCTTGTCTTTGTGTCATAATATAGCACAATAAACTCTTGCTTTGGGCTTTGATTATTCCCTTGGATTCTGATACAGATTGCACACCCTTCAAACTTAAGGTGCAAGTTGTAGAAAAGAAGATAAATATCACTTCCAATTGGAATCTAAAAGATGTAAGGGATACCTTGGAGATGCTAGACTATACATCCCTAGAATATAAGTCCAAAGTAAATGGTAAAATAATTGGGAAAAGAGCTAAACTCTCTTTCTCTTGTATGAGTTGCTTGCCTCCCACAATTGTAAGCTTCAAGCCATAAATATGAAAACATTGTTGACATTTACATTTGACAAAAAGCTTTTCATTGAATCAAGAGTTACGAAATTGAAGTGTAAATATGTAAGGATCTTGCTTCATTTTCATCTATTTGTCTTCTTTTAGCTTTGTAACTTCTTTATCGCTTTTTGAAAAGATTTCTAATCTCCTTACAATGGCTTTTTTCTTTGGTTGGTTGAAGAATTTGGCTTGGATAGGGGGCCTCTTCTCTTTAGGGGGATTATGAGGAGATGGATGAGAAAGTGTTGGCATTTCTATCTTTTTGGAGCTTACTTTACTTGTCTTTCCAGATGACTTGCCTTTGCCTTAATCTTACTTTTAGTTAAGGATTTTAGTGGTGGGATTGACTAATATAATTGCCTTGTCCAAAATCAACTCAATACATCTCTCTATTATCCACCATGTGTATAAATCGGGGTAATCTTGGCATTGCGAGGAAAATTGTAATAAGTTGGAAACTATACCTACCATGTATCTTAAAAAGTTAGGGCAGTGATAGTTCGTACTTGTAGGGAGTTAAAACGAAGAAATTGAATGATTATAACATTTGATGATAATGCAGTAGTTGTTGTGAGAACTCAAAGACATGTTGCTCAAAAAACAATGTGAAAGATAATTACATTCAACCCATCTATCTTGAGAATCTTTGAATCTATTGTCCTACAATCATTTGAAATCACTCTCCATCTACAAGAATGTGCATCATTTTGCAAGGGCACTTCTTGTAAGAGAAAGATATATGGTTTTTGAGGATCAGCAATATCCTCATATGTGGTGTCCAAAAAGGTAACCACCAATCTACTAGCACTGTAAATGGAAACATGTTACTAAAAAAAGATAATAAAATAAAATAAAAAATAAATCAAAAAGTGAGGATTATTGTATTCAACACACATTTTTGCTTGACTATGGATATCACTGAGAGAATTCATAAGGATAATTTTTTCTAGTGAGAATATCAATATATACTAGGCTCCAAAGTCCTCTACAAAGTGAAATGTTAGTAAGAAATGCATACTATAAAGAAGTATACATTAAGCCCTTTGTAAAATTGCATACCTTTCGACGTAAGGAAAAAAAATATGGTAGTTTGTGATTGGATCGAACATTTTGAAAAATATTTCTATATTTGAACGAGATCTTCAAAACAATTCCACTGATAACAGTGGATCAACGATAAATATAGTTTTAGAGATTTCTCGGTAGCAAAAACAAAGGAATGTCATTTACAATGTGCTATGTCAAGATGAGTGGCTATCATGGCATACATCAAACTATCTACAGTAGATGTATAAGGGATCTTGGCCATCTTGGTCTTCTATTGAGAATGCAGACAATTGGCTTGAGTAACCTTCATATGAGAAGGTAGAGGACACCTTCGACTATAATAGATAAAGGAGCCTCTTAGAGCAATTGCATGAGATGCGCATTCTAAGAAAATGCGAGGCCTATGATTACTATCTCAATATTATCATAGATTCTCCCTCTCTCTCTCTCTCTCTCTCTCTCTCTCTCTCGGATCATGGGCATTAATGTATAGAGAAGCTTTGACTACAGCATCCATTATGACCTGCTTTTGTGATCGCAATTGCAGCAAGCTCTTAGTGCATGGGCGGCTCTCCCCCTAAGACCTTCTCTTAATAAAAGAAAGAGATAATAACAAACTTTGCTCGATTAAGGAATAGTAGTTGAATCAAAGTTGGTTTTTTTTTTCATATGATTTAATTAGTACGGACGTTTTATTGAGAGATTCATAACAAGGGATGACGTTTCAATCGTTATATAGAAACTTGTAGTTAGATGAGGATAAGCACATAAGGTTATGAACGAATTACTCACATTGCATAGAGTACGATCAAGTATTTGAAGACATAAATCAGGGAAGAATAAATCTTGTAATCACAGATATATATGAATTTCAGGGATGATATTAGAAGTGAATGTAAGTAATGAAGTAGGGCAAGGATTAGGAGGTAGCAGGATTGAATTAGGGTTGAGCGGCAGGGGCAGAAGCAGGCTGCAACAAGCTGGTCATGGCGGCACGGGCCTCGTCGTGGAGGCGGGCGATAAAGCGGCGCTTCTCCTGGAGCTGATTCTGCAGCTGCGCTCGGCGATCGGCGCGCGTCTTGTTGGTCTCCTCGAGTCGGCAGCGAACCTCCTCCATGACCTTGCTGAACTCAGCCTCGAGGCTGCGCTCAGCCTCGTGCATGGCCTCCTCGAGGGCTATTACCTCCCGCCTCCCGCCCTCCGCCTCCTCCTCCCTGGCCCTCAGCCTCCCCTCGAGGCTCTCCACGCTCTTCTCTAGTTCCCTGTTCTGCAACCTCAGCTCCCGCCTCTCGCTCTCGAGGATCTCCACGCTCTTCTCTAGCTCCTCCTCCCTGGCCCTCAGCCTCCCCTGCAGGGTCGCCACTCTCTTCTCCAGCTCCTCGTTCTTCGCCCTCAGCTCCTGCGTCTTGCCCGCGAGGCACTCCGCGCTATTCTCGAGCTCCTCCTCCCTGGCTTTCAGCCTCCCCTGCAGGGTCTCCACGCTCTTCTCTAGCTCCTTGTTCCTCGCCCTTAGCTCCCGCCTCTCGCCCTCGCCCTCCTCCCTTGACCTCAGCCTCCCCTCGAGCCTCTCCACGCTCTTCTGTAGCTCCTCGTTCCTCGCCCTCAGCGGCTCTATTTCATGCATCAGAAGTTGGCGTAAGATGATTTCCATTTTCCTGCCTTTCGCGCTGCGCGTGCAAACAGAGACAGACTGTCGGAAAGAGAGATAGGTCCTTAATGTTTTTTTAAAAATATGATTACATATTCGACACCCTTTATATAGATCCCTCTACATCGTGTTGTGTGATTCACTTCGTCCTGACGTTATTATTGAGATACCCCGCGGTAAATTACTCAATTCCTAATCAACCTCATAAGCAAACTTCCCATTCATCAAAGCATTCCTAACAAACCCATCAAGAGTTTATTCTATGCTTGTATTTCTTTCCGATAGTATGATAAGGGTGTTAATGATAGACTTTCAACTACTCACATGCATGTGAATTGTATGAATTAGGTGTACACTTAAGCAATGCATTGTGTACTATTGTTGTTTGGTTAATCACTCATGTAATAGCAAGCTTGAAAATCTATTGAGCCCAACGAAGTGGCTTCAATGTAGCAAGCACCTCATGCATCAGTGAGTCTAGACATTTATTTGGGGGTTTGCATGACCCTCTCCCAAAAATGACATCATTCCTCATTTGTGAAATGAACTTCAAAGCAATTCCAACTAAAAAATAGATGAGCCTCCAAGGAAGATTTGTTGGAAAAAAAGCCATTCTAATTCCAATATCCTTCTTAAGATTAGCTTCATACAACCATTTTCTTATCTTCTTCCGAATAGGTAGCACACGGGGACATTCTGAGAAGAGGTGTTTTTCATTCTCCTCAGCTCCCTTACAAAATGGGCAAAGGGGAGATAGTGCACCAAGTGTAGATAGAGCCCTTAAGAGGGAGTTTCTTCAACAAGAGGCACAACACCATGAGTAGAGAGAGAGCCTTGAGAAGGAGCTACTTCAACAAGAGGCGGCACCTAAGGACATTAATTGTGAACGAGGGTGTGATCTTCCATACACCTTTGAGGCCTCCTCACTGAACCCTTGAAGTCTCTTACTCTTGCCAAACCAAAGATGAGCAAGACATGAGCAATTAACATACTATAAGCTAAACCAATCGTATAATGCACATAACTATATAATATTAAAGTCAACACAAACTATTCAAGTCTTATGTTAATGGCTTTGACTCATTCAAAGTCATGTAATGCCTATATCCCCACCTTTTTGACAAGACCAAAAAAAACATGTTCCCTAAAGCAACAAGAGCCAAAGGTTGCATGTAATTGTCCAGATAGAGGAAGAAAAAAGAGTGAAGAGTGACAACATGAAGAAGTGATATGTTCCTTTTCAAATGTGGAACTATCTAATTGCTTTGTTATCATAACAAAACTACCCATTTTGCCTTGTTTTCTAACTACCTTCATATTGATCATTTCACGTAGTCATGGTTTGAGCTTTGTTAGGGTAATTTCATCTATGTTTCAACTTTATGTTTCAAACTCCTTCCCTTGCTTGGTGATATGCCACAATACCTACTACCAACCAATGAACACTTATTCATCCAATATTGGCCTTAGTTTAGTCTCTAGCATGCCAAACTCTAAACATGCTTGGAGGTCTTCATCATCTAGTTTCTCTTGTATTTCTTCATGCCAACCATTAGAGTGGCTCTTAAATGTGCATGGAATGATATCTTTTTTAGCAACACAGCTTCATTAACTACTCAAAAGATGGTGTTTATCAACCTTGTTTATTTTCCTCCTTGTTTCTATATCCTTTTCTATGTTCTCATGGCCTTACTAATTATTTTCCTCCTTTTTTCTTTCTGTGTAACGTGCTCGCCTATCGGCTGTCCAAGCACATTTTAGCGGTCCATCAATAAAAGAATCTAAGCGTTGCGCTCGGCACTCCCAAGGAATGTTCCGGGGTTTGTCGCCTAGGGCTTCACGAGTCCGCCTCGCAATGGAATGTTCACGGCCAAACCCACTAGCATCGACCTGAAATCTGGATTCCTAGGGCCAAGGTCTCCTAACAACATTCTAGCATCGGGTTTTTGACATCCTAGTTTACGCATAGATACCCAATCTGAAGCAAATCGATTCCACACTTGGTTCAAAGAGAATGGGAAACGAGAGTGATGCGCCGCTCAACCTCTCTGCCCGTAGGGCATAGTCCCATTCCGATCACCTAAAACGGCATGAATCGTGTTATAACTTAACAATACCTAAAGTCCAACGATGATAAATCCTTATGAGAAGCCTCCCAATTCTCTGGGACCACCCTGCCGTAGGACGAACCTGTCAGGAATTCCATCCACCCGCTTCCCTTGATAGCTTTAGTATCCTAATTAGGTCCTACCACATTTATGTGCGACATTTAAAATCAGCTTCATTAATTAAGCTCTTTAGGGAATAGGGTTCCTTCATGTAATTTACAGCACAGACATGAAAACAAAACAAGCAGTCCTTTTGACAAACAAGTTACTTAACTTATCTTCAAGTTAATCTTTGTCTCTTGCCCATACAAGAGAGTTATGTATCCCTTCTGTCCAAAGCAAGTACTCGGTCCAAATCACATGGCACCATAATTTCCATCCTTTATCTAGAATAGGATCTTCCAATGCCCCAGACGTTGGGCTCACGGCAGTCTACAACTCCATCCCGAACTCGGCAAGGGGTGTCTAGAGCTCCATTGACCCCAAGTGACAGCCTAGGAGTGAGACACACTTTCGGTGGTTGGCCTTTTTCACCACTTGACATTCGGCCTGTGAATTGAATAGTTCCCTTGCAAGTTGAAACGTGGCGTGACCTTGGAGATGATCCACCCATGCAAAATATCATTCCTTAATTAATCCAATTAAGAGCCAAACATAATCAAGGCAGTCGTCCTAATATCATCTTCCAAGAAGAACATTCTTTTTTTCCCATGGCAACTTGTCATTACAGACCCCTGCCATGCATTTACCATTAAACACAAGCACTTGGAATGATCATCTAGTTCACATCTTACATTTAGTTTAATGAAAAAACATTTAGTATGTTATCTAATTGATCCACAAAACAATTGTATCCTTTTCCAAACATTGCAGGAATAGTCACGATAGCCTTCCATCACATGTTTTCTCTCCCCCTTGGGATCTAAGTGATTCCATGAAAAATTTACTTAACACTTCCTCCATTCAGCTATATGACATTGCTCAAGACATGAGTTCCAATAATCCCTTACTTTGGTTGATAACTAAACCCTCTTCCTAACGAGTACAAAAGCATCGGTCTCTCTTTTGACTTAGGGTTTCCTAACCCTTAAGCCTTTGCTTGCCCTAGAGCTGTTGTTGCATCTAACCCAACCCCAAATAGGATTAATAAACATAGCTGCTATTGGACGGATTTCAAGGCACCTAAGTGCTAATCCTTATGGACATTGTTTGTATTAACTATGCACTAGAGTTTCGAGATTGATTTTTCTCTAGGATAGATTACTTACCATGTGATCTTTCAAGCATGCAATCTTTACATACTTCCAGTATGGTAGGATGTTTTATTTATTAATTTCCATGAGGGGAGTGTCAACTATACCTGGAACCTTGTATGTGGTCTTCATAGTACATATGGATTCGATGCATAACATCTAGGTGCAACTAACTTCCCTAGATACATGCGCTTCAAAAATTCCATCTTTCGATTGTTGCGATAAACTTATCATTTTCAATAATCCCTTCCAGTGTGGCTTAGTGCCGGTCGAATGTATCTCACGCGTGAATCAAAGCGAGCATTCATTAACTTGGAAGTACATTACTTACGTACAGTACCGTAGTTGGATGGGTAGTGATGTCCTTGCCCGAGGCTTCATTTCTCGTTGTGGGGTTTCCATCCACACGTGTCATTTTCCGCTTGGGGGGGGGGGGCATCCTCAAGCTTTGTGAGTTGTGTAAGACCCTCTGCACCTTGTGCTTGAGTAGTGGAGCTGTCTACAAGTGATGGATAATCTTGCGAGAGAGGTATAGGTCCACAGCCACCAGGGAAGGAGATGCGTGTGGCCACCTTGTTTCGAGGGGAATGGAAAGAATCTCTCTTCCTCTCTCTCTCTCTTTTTCCCTCTTCTTCTTCTTTCTCTCTCTCTTTTTTTCCTCTTCTTCTTCTTCCCTTCTTCTTCTCCTCCTCTTCTTCTCTCTTCTCTCTCTCCTTCTCTCTTACTCTTCTTCTCTTCTTCTTCTTCTCTTCTTCCCTCTTCTTCTTCTTCTTCTTCTTCCCTTCTTCTTCTCCTCTCTCTTCTTCTCTCTTCTTCTTCTTCTTCTTCTTCTTCTCTTCTTCTTCTCCTTCTCTTCTTCTCTTCTTCTCCTCTCTCTTCTTCCTCTCTCTCCCTCAGCATGATGCCCAACGCCCAAGCCCTTCCATTCCAATCCATCCCCCTACCCCTTACAATGGGGCGAGTTTATATAATGGGGGAAGGGGGAGGGGGAGAGGGAGGGGTAATATGGGGGCATGATGGAGGCCCTTCTCTCCACGTGGATGGCTAGGGTGGAGCTTTTGCCATGCAGTCCACCACTGTCGACATCATCACATTCACTTCCTCCTCACGTTTGTCGCCATCCTCTGCCGCATCGCCTAACTATTGCGGCTCCCCCTCTATTCGCCAGCTCGGGACGTCGTCAGGGGGGCCGTTAAAAAGTTTTTGATTAATATTTATTAATGTTAAAGGGGGGCCACATGGGAAAGGGAGTAGAACATTACATCCTCTCCCCCTTAGAGGACTCGAGATGTCCTCATCTCGAAAGAGATTGGAGAAGATAAGAACTAGTGGGGGTTAAGGCCTGTGGGTTAGGACCCACCATGAATCCGCTATGCTACTCTAATCACTTGGAAAACATGCAGTCTGTTGAAACACAACTTTTTATATGCATGCAGTCTTTTGAAACACAACTTTTTGTATGGGATATATCTAGATTACAAGAGAAAGGTTTATTTTAGCTACATATCATGGATATATTCTAGGGTTTTCCTAAGGATCTGGTATAATCTAGATCATTGGAGCTTGTACAATTTCATTTCTTGTAAGCTCAAGTTCTCTTTGAGTTCTGTTGGGACAATTGACGTAGTTATGTCTAATGTTGTGGCACCCAGAGCATCGGTCACAATAGAAACAGTGTGGAGCTTTATCACTTGCGATCATAAGGTTCTTGGTTATCCTTGGTAGGAGTCTCCTCTTTAGACCAAATTGTCCTAGGATTCTTTTAGCAAATCGAAGTGGTTCTTTATCTCGAAAATTATGTTCCTAAATTGTCCTCTTCTTAGTTCAGGAGTGAGCTCCATGGACAATTGGCTTTGTTTGTAATACTAAAGAATACTTCCAAGCTTCGACATTCTAGTAAGACCCAATCTATATTAGTTGAGAAGGAACGACATTCTAGTAAGACCCAATCTATATTCATTGCCAAAGTATCTCTACTCATTTACGAGTTCTAGGCTCAAAATAGATGCAACTCATATTACTCATGTTAATTGTAGCTATAAGAGTAAATTTTATTCCAATACAAGTTGTATTTCATGTCGACAAAATTTCTAGGATTTCTAATCATCCTGAAGAGGTGTTGTAGATTCTATGTCTTCGTCTTCATCTGATTCCTCTATATATCCATACACTGTACCTGTGTAGCTTTGTTTTCTTGGAGGCTCAATGTCTTCTAGACTTAGATCAGGGCAGTCTGCTTGGATGTGTCCTAGCTCATTACAATGGAAGCATTGATGGGAGGGACATCTCCTATGGATGTGCCCTATCTCTCCGCACGTATATGGCATCTCTTACCCCTGATCTTAGGAGTCATCTTTGCTACAATTTCCCGATTTAAGATCTTGAACGATTGGATTCACTCGGACTAATACATACTGCAAGTCCATTGGATGCATTTCTTCAAGACAGTGGTTTAAACGAGTGTTTAGGCCATGGCAAAACTTGGATACTTGTTGCGCAATATCCATAGGCAGCGCGTATTTTAGTAGTGTTACAAAATTTGAGTAATAGGCTTCCGAGGTTAATTCCAACTGCTTAAGCTTGAAGAATTCATTCATCTTCAAATTCTAGTAGGTCGGTGGAAGGTATCGTCTGCGTACATCATCTTTCAGCTGAGCCCAAGTGACAACAACTTCCAAAATACCTTGATCTTTGCACCATTGCTTCCACCATAACCCAACTTGGCCAACTAGCTTAAGTTTGGCTATCATTGCTTGATTCATGGAGGCAGTTCTCGAAGCAAAGAAATAGTCATCCATCGACTCAATCCATGTCTCCGCCTCTACTGCGACGTCTAACCCTTCTCCATCAAACTCACATGCCTTAATTTGCTTGAGAAGTAATTTCTTTACTTGCATGTCAGCATTCATGGGTGCAAAAGGTGGCTGACAATCAAGCCATATCACTAAGGTTATTTCTGTTTAGGATATGTCTATGAACCAAACATTAATCAATCACACATCATCATGAAGTTTCGCTCTGATACTAACTTTAATGTGCTCGCCTATCAATTTTCCAAGTATTTTTTAGTAGTTCATCTAGAAACAAATCTAAGTTTCCTCACCCGACACTCCTTGGAAATGCTTTGGGGTTTGTCGCGTAGGGTTTCCCGAGTCTGCCTTGGAACGGAACGTTCACAGCCAAACCCACTAGGATTGACCTGAAATCTAGGTTCCTAGGGCCAAGTCTCCTACCAACATTTTAGCATCGGATTTTGAACATCCTACATTATGCATAGATACTACCGCACTTGGTTCAAAGAGAATGGGAAACGAGAGGGATGCGCCACTCAACCTCTTTGCCCGTAGGGCATAGTCCCATTCCAGTCCCCTAAAACGGCATGAATCAGGTTATAAATTAACAATACCTAAATTCGAATGACGATAAATCCTTCTGAGAAGCCTCCCAATTCTTTGGGACCACCTTGCCATAGGATAGACCCATCGGGGATTCCATCCACTCGCTTCCCTTGATAGCCTTAGTTTTCTAATTAGGTCCTACCACATTTATGTGTGACATTTAAAATTAGCTTCATTAATTAATCCTTTTAGGGAATAGGGTTCGTTTTTGTAATTTATAGCAAAAGCACGAAAAGAAAACAAGCAGTCCTTCTGACAAACAAGTAACTTAACTGATCTTCAAGCTAATCTTTGTCTGCTGCCCATACAGGAGAGTTATGCATCCCTTCTGTCCAGCAAAAGTACCCGATCCAAATCTCATGGCACCATAATTTCCATTCTTTATCTAGAATAGGATCTTCTAACGCCCCACACGTTGGGCTCTCATGGCAGTCTACAACTCCGGCAAGGGGTGTCCAGAGCTCCACTGACCCCAAGCAACCTAGGAGTGAGACACACTTTCCATGGTTGGCCTTTTCACCACTCGATATTTGGCCCATGAATCGAGTAGTGTCTTCTTGGGTTGAAACGAGGCGTGACCTTGGAGATGATCTACCTGCACAAAATATCATTCCTTAATTAATCCAATTAAGAGCCAAGCACAATCAAGGCAATCAGCCTAATATCATCTTCCAAGAAGAACATTATTTTTTTCCCATCGCAATTTGTCATTACAGACCCCCACCATGCATTTTCCATCAAACACAAGCACTTGGATGGATCATCTAGTTCACATCTCACAGTTAGTTTAATGCAAAAACATTTAGTATGTTATCTAATTAATCCACAAAACAATTGTATCCTTTTCCAAACATTGCAGGAATAGTCGCGATAGCCTTCCATCACATGTTTTCTCTCCCCCTTGGGATCTAAGTGATTCCATGAAAAATTTATTTAACACTTCCTCCATTCAGCTAGGACATTGCTCAAGACATGAGTTCCAATAATCCCTTACTTTGGTTGATAATTGAACCCTCTTCCTAATGAGTACAAAAGCATCGGTCTCTCTTTTCACTTAGGGTTTCCTAACCATTAAGCCTTTACTTGCTCTAGAGTTGTTGTTGCATCTAACCCAACCCTAAACATGATTAATAAACATAGCCCCTATTGGACGAATTTCAAGGCACCTAAGTCCTAATCCTTATGGACGTTGTTTGTATTAACTATGCACTAGAGTTTCGAGATTGATTTTCCTCTAGGATAGATTACTTATCATGTGATCTGTCAAGTATGCAATCTCTATATACCTCCAGTATGGTAGAATGTTTTATATATTCATTTCCAAGAGGGTAGTGCCGACTATACCTTCAAACCTTGTATGCGGTCTTCATACTACATATGGATTCAATGCATAACATCTAGGTGCAGCTAACTTCCCTAAATACATGCGCTTCAAAAACTCCATCTTTCGATTGTTGTGATAAACTTACCCTTTTCAATAATCCCTTCTTGTGTGGCTAAGCGAGGGTCTAATGCATCTCATGCGTGAATCAAAGCAAGCATTCATTAACTTGGAAGTACATTACTTACGTCCGGTACCATGGTTCGATGGGTGGTGATGTCCTTGCCCGAGGCTTCGTTGCTCCTTGTGGGGTTTCCATCTACACGTGTCATTTTCCACTTAAGGGAGGCATTCTCAATCTTGCGAGTTGTGCAAGACCCTTTGCACCTTGTTCTCGAGTAGTGGAGCCGTCTGCGTGATGGATAATCTTGTGAGATAGGTATAGGTCCTCATCCACGGGGGAAGGAGATGCGTGTGGCCACCCTCTTTGGAGGGGAAGGGAAAGAATCTCTCTTCCTCTCTCTCTATTTTTCCCTCTTCTTCTTCTTTCTATCTCTCTCTCTTTTGCCTCTTCTTCTTCTTCCCTTCTTCTTCTCCTCCTCTTCTTCTCTCTTCTCTCTCTCCCTCTCTCTTACTCTTCTTCTCTTCTTCTCTTCTTCTTCTTCTTCTTCTTCTTCTTCTTCTCCTCTCTCTGCTTCCTCTCTCTCCCTCAGTGTGCTGCCCAACGCCCAGGCCCTTCCCTTCCAATCCATCCCCCTACCCCTTACAATGGGGGGGGGGGGGGGGGGTTATATAATAGGGGGGAGGGGTAATATGGGGGCGTGATGGAGGCCCTTCCCTGCACGTGGACGGCAAGGGTGGAGCTGCCGCCATGCAGCCCACTACTCTTGACATCATCACCTTCACTTCCTCCTCACGTTGTCAGAGGGGTTTTTGTCAAAAGGTCGAATCCACCAGGGATTAGAAGTAGAAGGAAGTAGAGATAGAAGATGGAAGATAAGATAGAGATTATCCAAGTGGTAAACATGACAAAAACAAATCACAATGAATTGAATAAATATGTATTGAAAGAACCTGGAATCTTTGCACTACTCAGAAGCAATTTCCAGGCAAAGCATTAGTTCTCCTGGAGCTCCTTCGTAGACCAAAAACGTGGATCATAAAAATCAGCTCTTTCTCTGCTGTCCCCGGAACCCGAATCTAATGGCTCCGTTGGCTCCGAAAAGGGGGTAAAACTATAGGACACCTGCTCACGGATCTCCCGGATCACTCTTTCTTCTTCCTTTAATTCAATCTGCAATTCTCAGCCTGTTTACAACGATCACGATGCGCACAATTTTATCAATCTGTCTTTTTTATGAAAAATCTCCTAATTGATTGAAAAAGCAACTAGCTTTTTGTATGCCATCCTAATCTAGAAGCTTTTTCTAACTTTTTTGGATTTTTACAATAAATAATATCAAGAATAGACTAAAATTATCCAAAAATCTAGTATTTTTGGATAATCCATGCAACTCATACTAGTACTAATGGCTCAGATCACATTGACTCTCTAGATCAATAGAGAAGTCAGATGATGATACATTCCATACTTTTTCACACAATGTCCTCATAACATCACGACATCCACCCCCTCTGAACTTGCACATCCTCTGGTATGTGCCAAAATCCTAGTTGTCACCGGATTCTGAGTCCTCCTCATCCTTTACTTCCTCATCTTCCATATCTTCCTGGCTAGCCCCTGTATCATGGCCACTATTTTCTTCCAATTCTGGCAACTCATAGGCAATAGATTTCTGCCTTTTGAACAATTTGATTCTTTTCCATGCTACCAAAGTTTTATGGCTGTCCCATCCAGCTCATTTAATGCATAAATAGCATTATCAAACACCTATCTTACAACATACGGTCCAAACCATCTTTTGGAAACTTTACGCATGGCACTATGCTGGTCATCTAAACTGCTATCATAAACCAACACCCAATCCCCATCTTGTATGGTTATTGGTCTTAGTCTATGTCTTTTTTCAAACCGTTTCTTATTCTGTATCCTTGCTACCCTTAACTTTGCAGTTGCTACCTCTATGTCTTCTGACTTTCTTTCCAACTCTCTAATGCGTAAGGCCAACAACTCCTCTCGATTAAACTCCTCCTCCCAAGGTAACACACTCCATGTGATTGTCATCTCTTCTAGCAGCATGATAGGTTTTTGACCATACATCAATTCTGCAGGCATATATCCTGTAACAGTACTATGAGTTGTTCTGTCAGCCCAAAAAGCACAAGGGAGCAATCGTGACCACTCTTTTACCTTCTCTCCACATGCTTTTGCCAATGCCTTCACAATAGGTGGATGACCTCTTTCACTTTTTCCATTTCCTTCAGGGTTATAGGCTGAAGTTAAAGCAAGCTTTATCTCCAACCGTGCAAAGAAATCATGAGCTTCATCTGCATCCAACTTACCCCTATCTATTGTAATTTTTCCCACACATTCATATCGACAAAAGATCTCTTCTAAGAGAAAAGTACATATGGCATTTGTCGTCTAGTATGTAGAGCTCTCCCTTCCACTTGATTAGTGAAGTCTTAACGAGCAAGCACAAGGTACCTCATTTGCCAAAGACCTGTAGGCATTGTGACCAAATCCACCACCCACTTAAAATGAAGAGACGATGGATATGTGGGTTGCAGTCCATCTCGATGTCTCACAGTTGAATACATTTGACATGTCGTACATGTTTCCACAAAGTGAGCAACATCCTTAGAAATACCCTACCACCAATATCTCTCATTGATTTTTTTAAAAGTGCCCCAAACACCTCTATGACTAGCCCACAAGCTTTCATGAAATTCTTGCATTACTTTTACTTGTGAAGCTCTGCCACCCAAAACTCGCAATGGCATACCCTGTTTCTTTTTAGCATATTTCCATAAGTATCCATCTTTTAAGAAAAATCCATAGGCTTTCCTCTTGATCTTCTTAAACTCCTCATCTGACCATTCATCTCTCTTTGTTAATGTACTGAGATATTGACCAATTCTCAGCCACTCTCCTGCATATTTGTCTTCCAAAAACACTTCTACACAAGATGCAAAACATCTAAAGTGTCTTCTCTTTGGTGTCCAAGCTTCTGTTAATGCTGTAAAACACCTTACGTTACTAAATTCACTCTTGCAACATCATTTTCAGCCATAAGAAATTCATCTTCTTCCTCCTCATCCATAATCCCATCTTCATTCTCATAACATGCTTGAGATAACATGTCTGCCCCACTGGGTTATCTCTTCCTGCAATATGCTGAAATTTAGGGTTCAAAGATTTAGTGTATGCAATCCACCGCAGCATAGCAATGTCCGGGGTATCACAACTAGTAATCATACCCAATACCGGCAAACAATCAGTCTCAATGACTACATGAGCACCCATTAAATACTCCTTATCACATTTAAGGGCTGTCACAATTCCCCATAATTCTCTTTTAACCTGTGGATATCTTCTCTGTCGTTCAATCAATACTTTAGCACCAAAGTGAATTGCATATCTTTGTCCTTCCTCATCATCTTGCCCAATTGCCCATCCAATCCTGATTGGGCTTATGTCAACAGTAATAATGATAGGCTTTCCATGTGAATAGTCAGCCTTTCTCAACGTAGGAGCACATTTTAAGAGTTGCTTCAATTTCTTCATTGCTTTCTGATGCTTCCTTTCCCAATGAAATTTATGACCTTTCCTTAGAAGCTGATAAAGAACATCGGCTACATGCGCAAAGTGAGGAATCCATATCAAATAGAACACACATGCACCCAAGAATCTACGCACCTCTGATACATTTGTGCATACATCTTGTATTCTATCAATCCCATCTATTTTTGCTGGTGATGGCCTTCTCCCATAAGGCCCACACATATGCCCAACAATCAAAACCTCTTCAACTCCAAAGACAGACTTTTTTCCAAACAGAGTTAAATGCACCTCTTCTAGACGTGTAAAAATCCTCTCACAAAATCCACAATATGATCTACAACAAACTGTCTGCATCCATGAGCATCCATCTCTTCATTCTTTTCATCCACTGCACTGTTGAGATATCGAGCTCCACTCGTGATACGCCAGGGTGACCGTTGTGTATTTATGTCACCGACTTGTCAGCAGACGCAGTTGGTACACCGCCCATGAATAATAGCTACATGATAGCTATCCTTATCTACTCTAGTTCGTGGCTCAGTTAGTATGCCACC
This sequence comes from Lygodium microphyllum, assembly GCF_053477565.2. Classification (NCBI taxonomy): domain Eukaryota; kingdom Viridiplantae; phylum Streptophyta; class Polypodiopsida; order Schizaeales; family Lygodiaceae; genus Lygodium; species Lygodium microphyllum. Next base: position 35,117,472 of record NC_141163.1, on the reverse strand, counting down.
TTAGTTAGTTGAGTTTGGTTTGAGACCCATATATAGGGTTCTTCTATTTCTTTGTATGTGAGTTCTTTTTGGCTTACACAACTAAGAAGAGGAAAACTGTTTTTAGCCTCCACCTCTGTGTGTATTCCCCCATTGTGCAAGCAAGAAAGCTACAAGTGAGACTCCTTCCTTCTCTCCCACAATCTTGACATGGTATCAGAGCCTTGTTCGTGGTAAGGAGCTCAAGAAAGCAAGCCAAGCTCGCGGTGTTCTGGTAAGAGGAGCAGTGTTGCTTTCATTTTCTGTTTTGGGAGAAGATCTCTGCAGGTAGCACAGCCGAAAAGTGCAGGAGTGCATTGTCTCAGGTTGAGACGCCTTTCGCGGTGAAGACCTTGTTTTTTTGATTTGAGGCCATTTCGGGGCCTGTTTTGGAGGCGGAAGTTTTCTGCACGCACTCAGGAAAAGGCCCCACTATTCTACAGGTCGGTGAAAAGTTACTGTAGAAATTGCATCGTATGCTTGTGCGCAGAGACATTGGGAGTTACAGAATCATCCCTGTTGCCTGTTGATGCAAAATCGTCACTAGGAAGTGACTGTGTGGTCAAATACCACTTTCGTCAGTTTTGCAGATTTGCCTTTGTGAGGCTGAAGCTGTGTTCTTTGCAGTGACAGAATTTTTTGCAGTATTCTGTAATGGCGTCTGATTCTCTCTCACAGATTGTCACTGAAAAGCTTGACAAGAACAACTTCCAAGCATGGAAGTTTAGAATGATGAATTTCCTTATGGAAAAAGGATATTGAGAATTTGTTGCAGGAAATGAAGAAGAGCCAGTTCTTCCTGATGTTCCCAATCAACAGCAAATGCAGGCATTTAAAGCATGGCATGAGAGAGCCAGGAAAGTTATGTACTGGTTGTCTATCAGCATTTCAGACTCTATGATTGTGCATATTCAAGATGCAAGTACGCCAAAGGAGGCATGGGATACTTTGTCAAAAATGTATAGCACAAATACACAAGCCAGGAAAATGCAGCTCAAGCAAGAGTTGCACAATGTGCAAAGAGAAAGTATGAGCATCAATGACTACCACATGAAGGTGAAGAAGATTGCAGATGCACTTGCTTCCATTGGGTCGCCAGTGAAAGATGATGATTTAGTCTCAGTGACCTTGAATGGTCTAGGAAAGGATTATGCACAGTTCCGAACATCCATTTCCGTCCGTGAAAGATTTCCTGATTTTGAGGAGTTGATTGCTCTTCTAATTTCTGAGGAGCAGAGAAATGGTGGTGCATCTTCTTAAGGAGGAACTTCAAAAGAAGTTGTCTTCTACTCAAATGCTGGAAGAGGTAGAGGCAGAGGTAGAGGAGGCCGATATGGAGGCCGTGGTAGAAATCAGAATATGCAACAAACTCAAGAAAACCAGTCCTATGGAGGAGGACGTGGTAACTCTAGAGGCAGGGGGAGCCAAAGAGGTCGTGGTGGATGGCAAAGAGGCCAAAATGCAAACAGTAATGTTGAATGCTACTACTGTGGTAAAATGGGTCATATGGCTAAAGACTGCTATAAAAAGCAGAATGACATCATGAATGGAAAACTGCAATAAGGGAATTATGCATCTTCTAGTAGACAGGGTGATGACAGAAATGAGTATTTGTTTATGGTGCAGCACATGAACAATTTTGTGACAAGTATAGAAGAAAGCAATGATGTATGGTATGTTGACTCAGGTGCATCAAACCACATGACAGGTCATGCAGAATGGATGGAGGATGCAAGGAAAACGGAAAAACCAGGATTTGTGGAGACTGGTGATGATATTGCACATCCTATTGTGCAGATTGGAAAAATTCCTTTGTCTATGCAGGATGGGAAAAAGAAATACCTGTCCTATGTATTTCATGTCCTGAATATCACCAAGAATCTGGTTTCTGTTGGTCAAATGGTTGAGCAGGGCTTGCAGGTCAGATTTAATCCTCATGGATGCTTTGTTGAGGATATGAAAAATAAAGGTCGCTTGATAGCAAAAGGAAAGAAGAAGGGCAGAATGTTTACATTGGATGCAGACATGTCTGAATTGAGTGCAGCAATGTTTGCACATGGGACCGGTGTAGTTGCAGATATTGATATCTGGCATAAACGCATTGGTCATGTTAATGTACAGCGACTTAAATCAATGCAGGCCCAAAATATTGTTGCAGGATTGCCCAAATTCAAGGTTGCAGAAATGCATAGGTATGTGAAGCCTGTCAGTTTGGAAAACAGGCAAGGAAACCATTTCCTAGACATGTTCAAGAGAGTGAGAAGCCATTGGAATTAATCCACTCTGATGTGTGGACTACTAAAGTTGCATCTCTTGGAGGCTGTCATTATTTTGTCACTTTTATTGATGACTATAGCAGAAAAGTTTGGGTGTATTTTATGAAAAAGAAAAGTGAAGTTTTTGGGCATTTCAAAACTCTTAAAGCTATGGTTGAAAAAGAAACAGGCCTGCAGATAAAATGCCTAAGGTCAGATGGAGGGGGATAGTACCTCTCAAATGAGTTTGCAAGGTTCCTACAGGAGCATGGCATAAAGCAGCAATATTCATGCAGTCATACCCCACAACAAAATGGAATTGCAGAAAGGAAAAACAGGCATATTGGAGAGGTATCTCGTGCCATGCTCAATGAAAAAGACTTGCCAGATTTTTATTGGGCTGAAGCAGTTGCTACAGCAGTCTACATAATGAACAAGACTCCCACTACAGCAATACATGGAATGACTCCAGAGGAGAGGTATACTGGTAGGAAACTAGATATTTCTCATTTGAAAATTTTTTGTTGCATTGCCTATGTACATGTGCCAGATGAGTTGAGATCCAAGTTGGATCCAAAAGCTGAGAAGTGTATCTTTATTGGTTACTCTCTGCAGCAAAAAGGGTATAGATGCTACAACCCTTCTACTCGTAAGTTTACAGTGAGCAGAGATGTTGTTTTTGATGAGATGAGTAGTTGGTATAAACCAGTAAATGTGATTGATGATGTAGATGCACAAAATGGTAATGCTGCACAGAATTCACAGCAGCAGTCACAAAATATTAGTGGACCTGGAGCGTCCTCTAGCAGTGGTTTACATTCTTCGACATGGACAGGCAGATTGAGATCAGGAGAATCTTCTCAAAGCAATGCAGATAGTGGTATGCAGGTATCACGAAAAGGAAAAGAGAAGGTTGATCAGCCCATGTTTGATGTGAATGCAGGTCACTCTTATGTGGATGGTGAATCCAGTGGCTCAGAACAGAGCATTGATGATGAGTTGGGTATTCCTTCTATTGTTACACCTGGAGTAAGGAAGACCAGGGATGTTTTGAGAGCACCTGGGAGTGAACCTACTTTGCGCAGGTCTACCAGAGCTAGGTATCCTGTGGATAGGCTCAAATATGATGGATTTACAGCCATTCATTATGCATATATGGTTAAAGTGATACAGGAACCAAAACCCACTTCTTTTGAGGAAGCCGTGGGAAAAGAAAAATGGGAGAAAGCCATGGATGAAGAAATGGATGCCTTGGAAGCAAATGCTACATGGAAATTGGTACCTTTGCCTAAAGGTAAAAATGCAATTGGCTGTAAGTGGGTTTATAAGGTGAAGCACAATGCAGATGGTTCTGTGAACAGATACAAGGCACGATTAGTAGTCAAGGGGTATGCACAAACATATGGCATTGACTATGAAGAAACATTCAGTCCGGTTGCAAGGATGGCAACCGTAAGAGCAGTCATTGCTATGGCTGCATCAAAGGGATGGTCTTTACATCAGATGGATGTAAAGAATGCCTTCTTGCATGGTGATTTGCAAGAAGAGGTCTATATGGAGCAGCCACCAGGTTATGTGCATGCTGTTCATCCTGAGTTTGTTTGCAGGTTGAAGAAAGCCTTGTATGGCTTGAAGCAAGCACCTAGAGCATGGTCTGACAAGATAGGACAATATCTTGTCACTATTGGCTTTCAGATTTCCAAGGCAGATTTCTCACTTTATGTGAGAAAAATAGAGAAAGGTATTATGCTACTTGTCATTTATGTTGATGATTTGATTATGACAGGTGACAGTGATGAAGATATCCTTCATGTGAAAATGCTATTGAAGCAGAAGTTTGAGATGAAGGATTTGGGAGAGCTGCGTTATTTCTTGGGCATTGAGGTGATTAGATCACCAAGTGGGATACAGCATTTGCAGAGGCAGTGTGGATTGGACATGCTGTCCAAATATGGGATGACAGGCTGTAAGCCTATTTCAGTTCCTTTGGAGCAGAATGTAAAGCTGAGCACAGATGCAGGTGAGCTTCTAGAAGACCCTACTATGTACAGATGCGTAGTAGGAATTTTGATTTATATGACTATTACCAGGCCAGATTTGAGCTATGTTGTTGGATTGGTAAGTCAGTTTATGTAGGCTCCAAGGAAACCACATTTGGATGCGGCTAGACGCATACTTAGGTATGTGAAGTCCACATTGCAGTATGGACTATTTTATGAGACTGGGGTTCAGATACAGTTGCATGGATATATTGATGCTGATTGGGCTGGTAGTATTTCTGATAGACGATCTACCAGTGGATATGTGTTCTCTTTTGGAAGTGCTGCAGTCACTTGGAGCAGCAAGAAACAGCCTACAGTTGCCTTGTCGAGCACAGAGGCTGAGTATAGGGGTGCAGCAATGGCTGCATGTGAGGTAGCTTGGTTGCATAAGCTACTTTATGATATGCATCAGTCTACAGATGGGCCAGTTGTCATTTATTGTGACAACATGAGTAGTATATACTTGGCAAATAACCCAGTCTATCATGTTGGAACAAAGCACATTGAGGTGCATTATCACTATGTGTGAGAGAGGGTTTTACTAGGTCTTATTGATCTAGTTTATGTCAGCACAGAGGATCAGGTAGCTGATATATTCACGAAGGCATTGGGCGCAGAGAAGCTGCACAAGTTCAGAGACCTGCTTGGTGTGCAGGAATTGGGATTGAGCTCGAGGGGGAGTATTGAGATATCGAGCTCCACTCGTGATACGCCAGGGTGACCGTTGTGTATTTATGTCACCGACTTGTCAGCAGACGCGGTTGGTACACCGCCCATGAATAATAGCTACATGATAGCTATCCTTATCTACTCTAGTTCGTGGCTCAGTTAGTATGCCACCTTAGTTAGTTGAGTTTGGTTTGAGACCCATATATAGGGTTTTTCTATTTCTTTGTACGTGAGTTCTTTTTGGCTTACACAACTAAGAAGAGGAAAACTGTTTTCAGCCTCCACCTCTGTGTGTATTCCCCCATTGTGCAAGCAAGAAAGCTACAAGTGAGACTCCTTCCTTCTCTCCCACAATCTTGACATGCACACCCTTTGATTAGAACATCATCCAAGAAGGGCATAGTCAATTGTGGTGTAAAATCCTTGAGTACCCTATTCATAGCATTTGTCATGTGTGCCACTGAGTTTGTTGCACCCTGTGGGAGAGTACACATCCGTACTAATCCCAAAGGAGTCTTCATGGTTGTGATATCCCTGCTTTCAATTGCAAGCTGGAACTGATCATACCCCGAGTGAAGATCACCCAAAGAATAGATCGCTCTGCCTGCAAAAGCCTCTGCAAATTCATCAACCACAGGACCTGTACCCACATTTCTTATGGTCACTTTATTGACTAGTTGCATGTCTTGAATAAATCTCAAAGCCCCATTCTTTTTGGACACAGTAAACCAATGATTTGAGTATGGGGCTGAAGAAGGCTCCAAGAACTTCATGCGAATCTTTTCATTTAGCAAATCCATCATCTTTGGCAAGTAAGCTTTAGGCAGTGGAATAGGCCTCAAGTTTCGTGGTACGTGTGGCACATTAAATATGACCATACGAGAGACAACATTTGGATCCACACAACTTATTTCACTTGGTTGAAATGCAAATGTCTTCCCATGTCTAGCCAATATTTGCATAAAACAGTTTCTCTCAACAGCCAAAAGAAACCCTTTTGCACCAACTTTCAATTCCGGTAATGTTTCAGATGTAAATTGATGACCTATATCTTTAGGATCCCATAAGCTTGGCTGCCTTGACACTTTTTCATATATATCCTCACTCTCTAGTGGAAGTGGCAAAGCAATTGGTTTCACCTTTTTGTCAATTATCTTATACTTTGTCTCCACAAGTGCTTCAGTCCATTATAATCCTTCCTGCTAAGAAAACAATGCTATAACATCATACATATCCAAAGAACATACTGACAACACTCTGTTTTCAACCTCATTTTCTGCATGTATAGTTGCTGAAATTTCAGCCATAGTGTCAATAATATTGAGCCCATAAAAGATGCCTGAAATGCCATCAATTTCAGCTAATAGCCCCAATGATCTCAGTTTCTTAATAGCCCATTTCATAGATATGCATTCAGCTCTATACATAGCTTCCATAGGCTTAAACCAACATGAACTGTTTGCTGTAAAGTGATAATTACCAATAGTAAATACATGCTTCATTTCATCAAGAGGTGAGTGCACCCTCTAAACAACACTACTGTAGCCCTGGATTACAACAGTGCCTAATGAAAATCTAGGTCTTTGAATTCCCTTGCATTTGGAACCAAAGGAGACTCTTGAAGCATATCACGATTTCTAGGATGATTAACACAAATGGTAAGAAATTGGATTGCTTTTCTCCCATCCTTGCTTCCGACTCTTGCATAAGTAGAACCATTGACATCAAGTACCTTTTTTTCCATACGCAATCCTGTAATATAGGGCTATCCCAAAATCATTGCATAAAGAAGTGTTCCTCTTCTTATACATCACCAATTGTCACTTTTACATTAGGACATGCAACATAGAGCTCCCCTGAAGAATTATTTGCAGCCCTCATACGCCAATTATGATTAGTGTCCACATGCCATGCACCATTTTCATATAATCCCCGCTCAATGACATTTATCTCAGACCCATGGTCAAGTAAAGCAACACAAGAAATTTCACGCTCCCCTATTTTCACTACCGTTTCAGTGGTAGCTCTAGCCCAATGATTTCTTGTGTAGTGACTTCAACGAATAAATCCTAGAGCCTCTTCTCCATATTGTTGCATTTGCCTTACTCCACCATGCATATTGCTACAAGATAATGCATTTTCAGCCACTTTCTTCTCTTTTACACATGCTTTCCACTGATTAGTAGCATCTTGCATAGATAATCCAGTACTTACTTCATGCTCATATTCAGCCCGAATACCCAACAAACCAGTTTCCTCTTCAAATTGTAGCAATGCACTAGTGGTATCACCAAGAAACTGATGCTTCCTTTTAATTATGTCAATGATCTCATTATGAAATTCTCGCTCGGCAATGCCAACACCTCTCCCAAGGTAAATTCCACCTGATTGTTTAAGATCCGTTCTTCAAGAACCTTCTTAAGATCTATGGCTGTCTCAATGTCAAATTGCAACTTATATCCTGGCTGATTGCCCTTCTTTTTGCCCTCTTGTTTGTTATCCTATTTTTGCTTCTGACTGACCTCTTCCATAACATGCTCAGGAGGTGGCTGATTTGCAGCTTTAGGCTGATCCACACTTCTTCTTGTCATTCTTTTAGATGTCCCTGCAATATCTTCATCTCTCTTTTGTTTTTCTTCCACAAGTACATCCATGTTTTGTACCTTTGCTAAATATGCATACACTGAATATGCATCTACCGATGATTCCCAACCAGTTATGCCACGAATGTCTTGCCCTGCATGAGACATTTCACTATCAGTGACCTTTCTCTTTTCAGTTGCATGTAAAGCATGTGTCCATATTTCAGCCTTTGGACCAACCATCACTTGGCCATGCATTCTATCCAACTATAGACCAAAAGTAGAAGCATGTACCACCGCATAAGCATTTCAGATAGCCAAGTCTTCCAACAACTTCTGCATACCTCCCTTTCCAACATTCAAAGCAAGAGGCAATCCCATTTCTTGTGCAGGGATCTTGCCATCTTTCAAAAAGATAAGCTATCGCTCCAAGGCCTCCTGATAGGCAGCACAATCCTTTCTCTCATGCTGCAAACTGTCACACCACATACATCTTTTTCCAGGCTTAGGGGCTGCTACCCGTCCCCTTTCCTCTTGTCCTTTTTCATCCGATTTTGTGACCTTCAATTAAATATCCTGCATCCCTTTGACCAATTCATCTAACACATCTTCCCTAACAGAGGGAACAATAGCAAGTACAGCCATAGGGTTAGCTACAGAAGCGGGTGGCTTACTAGATACTTCAATTGTCTTACCCGTAACAGTGGGCAAGCAAGAGATATACAATCTTTCTCTTCTTCTATGATTCTTCACAAGCGCAGTAACAACTTCCTTGACATGTCTCCACTCTGTTTTCATACTTGTCTCTGTAGTCAGATCCTCCAGCAAATCATCAAGCTTCTCTTGAAACTCAGGATCAACTGCATGTAGAAACAATTCAATTTTCTAACTTGCAAGAGCTTGCTGTTTTGCAAGATCCAACTGCTCAAATCTACTTTCAAATTCTCTTAACAATTCTATAGCCACAAGACCCTTATTGGGTTGTATAACCCACTCCTAAAAAGTCTTACACGTAATCAAACTGGTGTCCTCAATGTAAAATTCTTCCTTGAGTGTCTTCTTGAAGGCTACCCAGTTAGCATCCTGCAAGTATAATTCAGTAATCCGTACTTTCAGTTCATGAACAGTAACACGTACAAAATACCGGCTCCATGCAGATTGAGCCACTCCAAAGAATTCCATCTTCTAAGCATAGGTATATACATATGCTGATACATTCTTGCCATTGAATAACTTCACCTCACACTCAATCGCTTGCAAAGCATTCATCACAACACTTTCTGTTTGAGCTGAAGCTTGCATCACTTGTTGTTATTATTGTACCTGCATAAGCATATTCATATTTTGCACCAACTGTTGCAAAACATCATTGGAGATTGTATTCGAAGGTTCTCCCATATTATCTTTCCTTCTTCTCTGACGTCCTTTCACATCGGGTTCACCAATGTCGGAGGGGTTTTTGTTGAAAGGTAGAATCCACTGGGGACTAGAAGTAGAAGGAAGTAGAGATAGGAGATGGAAGAGAAGATAGAGAATACCCAAGCGGTAAACATGACAAAAACAAATCACAATGAATTGAATCAACATGTATTAAAAGAACCTCGAATCTTTGCACTACTCAAAAGCAATCTCCAGGAATTAGTTCTCCTAGAGCTCCTTCATAGACCAAAAACGTGGATAAGAAAAATCAGCTCTTTCTCTGCTTCCTGGAATCCAAATCCGATGGCTCCGTTGGCTTCAAAAGGGGGGTAAAACTTTAGGACACCTGCTCACGGATCTCCCAAATCACTCCTTCTTCCTTCAATTCAATCTGCAGTTTTTAGCCTGTTTACAACAATCGTGACATGCGCGATTTCGTCAATCTATCTTTTTTATGAAAAATCTCCTAATTGGCTGAAAAAGCAACTAGCTTTTTGCATGCCATCCTAATCTATAAACTTTTTCTAACTTTTTCAAATTTTTATAATAAATAATATAAAAAATAGACTAAAATTATCCAAAAATCTAGTATTTTCAAATAATCCATGCAATTCATACTAGTACTTATGGCTCAGATCACATTGACTCTCTAGATCAATAGAGAAGCCGGATGATGATGCATTCCATACTTTTTTACACAGTGTTCTCATAACATCACGACAACGTTTATCGCCACCCTCTGCCACATCATCTAGCTTCTGCGGAGGCTCCCCCTTCCTCCACCAACTGCTAGTGACGTTGTCAAGGGGGGCGTTAATTTTTTTAAATTAATTTTTATTAAAGTTATAGGGGGGATCGTATGCGGAATCGGGTAGAACATTACATTCACATTATGTATGTTCTCATGCACTTTGGTTGTAATCTCACACAGAGAGAGAGAGAGAGAGAGAGAGAGAGAGAGAGAGAGAGAGAGAGAGAGAGAGAGAGAGAGAGAGAGAGAGAGAGAGAGAGAGAGAGAGAGAGAGAGATGCCATTTCTTTGAGAAACATGGTGCATCATTCATGCTAACTATCCACATACTAAGCCTGAAGTGCTATAGAAATTGCTTGAAAAATCATATCATAATTTCCCAAAAATCTTAGGACAAAGGACCAAATATATAAGATGCAATTGTAGTGTTTATCAGTTTTCTTGTTTAAGAGAAGCATTACCACTTAAGTGTTCTGCTCAATGTCTAAAGAAAGCTCTTTGAAAATGTAGATAATATATGATTTTTTGTATGCAAATAAATTTGTCTTTTTCTTGTGTTTTTTTTGCAGATGTTGTATCCTGGTTCATCTAGCAATGACCCAGATGTGGATCGCATGAATGATACATTGGCCTCCTTTGGCAGGGGGGTCAATGCATTTTTTGGAGGTTTTCCTAGTAGGGAAGACTTCATGGGAGAGATGACCAGACACCTTGGCCGCTCTCCCACAGCGGACGAGGTGTTCAATGTCATGTCTGGGACACCTTTGGTGTTTTTGCCTGGCACTTCTTCCCAGACTTCACATGCAGGTACTCCACATACAAGTACTCCATGTCAAGATTGTGGGAGAGAAGGAAGGAGTCTCACTTGTAGCTTTCTTGCTTGGACAATGGGGGAATACACACAAAGGTGGAGGCTGAAAACAGTTTTCCTCTTCTTAGTTGTGTAAGCCAAAAGAACTCTAGTACAAAGAAATAGAAGAACCCTATATATGGGTCTCAAACCAAACTCAACTAACTAAGGTGGCATACTAACTGAGCCACGAACTAGAGTAGATAAGGATAGCTATCATGTAGCTATTATTTATGGGCGATGTACCAACCGCGTCTGCAACTGACAAGTCGGTGACATAAATACACAACGGTCACCCTGGCATATCATGAGTGGAGCTCGATATCTCAACACTCCCCCTTGAGCTCAATCCCAATTCCTGCACACCAAGCAGGTCTCTGAACTTGCGCAGCTTCTCTGTGCCCAATGCCTTCGTGAATATGTCAGCTACCTGATCCTCTGTGCTGACATAAACTAGATCAATAAGACCTAATAAAACCCTCTCCCGCACATAGTGATAATGCACCTCAATGTGCTTTGTTCTAGCATGATATACTGGGTTATTTGCCAAGTGTATACTACTCATATTGTCACAATAAATGACAACTGGCCCATCTGTAGGCTGATGCATATCATAAAGTAGCTTATGCAACCAAGCTACCTCACATGTAGCCATTGCTGCACCCCTGTACTCGGCCTCTGTGCTCGACAAGGCAACTGTAGGCTGTTTCTTACTGCTCCAAGTGACTGCAGCACTCCCAAAAGAGAACACATATCCACTAGTAGATCGTCTATCAGAAATACTACCAGTCCAATCAGCATCAGTGTATCCATGCAGTTGTATTTGAACCCCAGTCTCATAAAATAGTCCATACTGCAATGTGGACTTCACATACCTGAGTATGCGTCTAGCCGCATCCAAATGCGGCTTCCTTGGAGCCTGCATAAATTGACTTACCAATCCAACATCATAGCTCAAATCTGGCCTGGTAATAGTCATATAAATCAAACTTCCTACTATGCGTCTATACATAGTAGGGTCTTCCAGAAGCTCACCTGCATCTGCGCTCAGCTTCACATTCTGCTCCAAAGGAACTGAAATAGGCTTACAGCCTGTCATCCCATATTTGGACAGCATGTCCAATCCATACTGCCTCTCCAAGAGCTGTATCCCACTTGGTGATCTAATCACTTCAATGCCCAAGAAATAACGCAGCTCTCCCAAATCCTTCATCTCAAACTTTTGCTTCAATAGCATTTTCACATGAAGGATATCTTCATCACTGTCACCTGTCATAATTAAATCATCAACATAAATGACAAGTAGCATAATACCTTTCTCTGTTTTTCTCACATAAAGTGAGAAATCTGCCTTGGAAATTTGAAAGCCAATAGTGACAAGATACTGTCCTATCTTGTCAGACCATGCTCTAGGTGCTTGCTTCAAGCCATACAAGGCTTTCTTCAACCTGCAAACAAACTCAGGATGAACAGCATGCACATAACCTGGTGGCTGCTCCATATAGACCTCTTCTTGCAAATCACCATGCAAGAAGGCATTCTTTACATCCATTTGATGTAAAGACCATCCCTTTGATGCAGCCATAGCAATGACTGCTCTTACGGTTGCCATCCTTGCAACCGGGCTGAATGTTTCTTCATAGTCAATGCCATATGTTTGTGCATACCCCTTGACTACTAATCTTGCCTTGTATCTGTTCACAGAACCATCTGCATTGTGCTTCACCTTATAAACCCACTTACAGCCAATTGCATTTTTACCTTTAGGCAAAGGTACCAATTCCCATGTAGCATTTGCTTCCAAGGCATCCATTTCTTCATCCATGGCTTTCTCCCATTTTTCTTTTCCCATGGCTTCCTCAAAAGAAGTGGGTTCTAGTTCATGTATCACTTTAACCATATATGCATAATGAATGGCTGTAAATCCATCATATTTCAGCCTATCCACAGGATACCTAGCTCTGGTAGACCTGCGCAAAGTAGGTTCACTCCCAGGTGCTCTCAAAACATCCCTAGTCTTCCTTACTCCAGGTGTAACAATAGAAGGAATACCCAACTCATCATCAATGCTTTGTTCTGAGCCACTGGATTCACCATCCACATAAGAGTGACCTGCATTCACATCAAACATGGGCTGATCAACCTTCTCTTTTCCTTTTCGTGATACCTACATACCACTATTTGCATTGCTTTGAGAAGATTCTCCTGATCTCAATCTGCCTGTCCATGGCAAAGAATGTGAACCACTACTAGAGGACGCTCTAGGTCCACTAATATTTTGTGACTGCTGCTGTGAATTCTGTGCAGCATTACCATTTTGTGCATCTACATCATCAATCACATTTACTAGTTTATACCAGCTGCTCATCTCATAAAAAACAACATCTCTGCTCACTGTAAACTTACGAGTAGAAGGGTTATAGCATCTATACCCTTTTTGCTACAGAGAGTAACCAATAAAGATGCACTTCTCAGCTTTTCGATCCAACTTGGATCTCAGCTCATCTGGCACATGTACATAGGCAATGCAACAAAAAATTTTCAAATGAGAAATATATGGTTTCCTACTAGTATACCTCTTCTCTGGAGTCATTCCATGTATTGCTGCAGTGGGAGTCATGTTCATTATGTAGACTGTTGTAGAAACTACTTCAGCCCAATAAAAATCTGGCAAGTCTTTTCCATTGAGCATGGCACGAGATACCTCTCCAATATGCCTATTTTTCCTTTCTGCAATTCCATTTTGTTGTGGGGTATGACTGCATGAATATTGCTGCTTTATGCCATGCTCCTGCAGGAACCTTGCAAACTCATTTGAGAGGTACTCTCCCCCTCCATCTGACCTTAGGAATTTTATCTGCATGCATGTTTCTTTTTCAACCATAGCTTTAAGAGTTTTGAAGTGCCCAAAAACTTCACTTTTCTTTTTCATAAAATACACCCAAACTTTTCTGCTATAGTCATCAATAAAAGTGACAAAATAATGACAGCCTCCAAGAGATGCAGCTTTAGTAGTCCACAGATCAGAGTGGATTAATTCCAATGGCTTCTCACTCTCTTGAACATGTCTAGGAAATGATTTCCTTGCCTGTTTTCCAAACTGACAGGCTTCACATACCTTATGTATTTCTGTAACCTTGAATTTGGGCAATCCTGCAACAATATTTTGGGCCTACATTGATTTAAGTCGCTGTACATTAACATGACCAATGCATTTATGCCAGATATCAATATCTGCAACTACATCGGTCCCATGTGCAAACATTGCTGCACTCAATTCAGACATGTCTGCATCCAATGTAAACATTCTGCCCTTCTTCTTTCCTTTTGCTATCAAGCGACCTTTATTTTTCATATCCTCAACAAAGCATCCATGAGGATTAAATCTGACCTGCAAGCCCTGCTCAACCATTTGACCAACAAAAACCAGATTCTTGGTGATATTCGGGACATGAAATACATCGGACAGGTATTTCGTTTTCCCATCCTGCATAGACAAACGAATTTTTCCAATCTGCACAATAGGATGTGCAGTATCATCACCAGTCTCCACAAATCCTGGTTTTTCCATTTTTCTTGCATCCTCCATCCATTCTGCATGACTTGTCATGTGGTTTGATGCACCTGAGTCAACATACCACACATCGTTGCTTTCTTCTACACTTGTCACAGAATTGTTCATGTGCTGCACCATAAACAAATGCTCATTTCTGTCATCACCCTGTCTACTAGAAGATGCATAATTCCCTTGTTGCAATTTTGCATTCATGATGTCATTCTGCTTTTTATAGCAGTCTTTAGCCATATGACCCATTTTACCACACTAGTAGCATTCAACATTGTTGTTTGCATTTTGGTCTCTTTGCCATCCACCACGACCTCTTTGGCTCCCCCTGCCTCTAGAGTTACCACGTCCTCCTCCATAGGACTGGTTTTCTTGAGTTTGCTGCATATTCTGATTTCTACCACGGCCTCCAAATCGGCCTCCTCTACCTCTGCCTCTACCTCTTCCAGCATTTGGGTAGAAGATAGCTTCTCTTGAAGTTCCTCCTAAAGAAGATGCATCACCATTTCTCTGCTCCTCAGAAATTAGAAGAGCAATCAACTCCTCAAAATCAGGAAATCTTTCACGGACGGAAATGGATGTTCGGAACTGTGCATAATCCTTTCCTAGACCATTCAAGGTCATAGAAACTAAATCATCATCTTCCATTGGCGACCCAATGGAAGCAAGTGCATCTGCAATCTTCTTCACCTTCATGTGGTAGTCGTTGATGCTCATATTTTCTCTTTGCACATTGTGCAACTCTTGCTTGAGCTGCATTTTCCTGGCTTGCGTATTTGTGCTATACATTTTTAACAAAGTATCCCATGCCTCCTTTGGCGTACTTGCATCTTGAATATGCACAATCATAGAGTCTGAAATGCTGATAGACGGCCAGTACATAACTTTCCTGGCTCTCTCATGCCATGCTTTAAATGCCTGCGTTTGCTGTTGATTAGGAACATCAGGAAGAACTGGTTCTTCTTCATTTCCTGCAACAAATTCCCAATATCCTTTTCCCATAAGGAAATTCGTCATTCTAAACTTCCATGCTTGGAAGTTGTTCTTGTCAAGCTTTTCAGTGACAATCTGTGAGAGAGAATCAGACGCCATTACAGAACACTGCAAAAAATTCTGTCACTACAAAGAACACAGCTTCAGCCTCACAAAGGCAAATCTGCAAAACTGACGAAAGTGGTATTTGACCACACAGTCACTTTCTAGTGACGATTTTGCATCAACAGGCAACAGGGATGATTCTGTAACTCCCAATGTCTCTGCGCACAAGCATATGATGCAATTTCTACAGTAACTTTTCACCGACCTGTAGAACAGTGGCTGCACAGCATCAAACTGGGCCTTTTTCCTGACTGCGTGCAGAAAACTTCCACCTCTAAAATAGGCCTCGAAATGGCCTCAAATAAAAAAAACAAGATTGCCACGGGCTAAAGCCCTCTCCTGCAGCATATACTGCCCTCTTGCTTCACCGCGAAGGGCGTCTCAACCTGAGACAATGCACTCCTGCACTTTCCGGCTGTGCTGCCTGTAGAGACTTGCTGCCAAAACAGAAAATGAAAGCAACACTGCTCCTCTTACCAGAACACCGCGAGCTTGGCTTGCTTTCTTGAGCTCCTTACCACGAACAAGGCTCTGATACCATGTCAAGATTGTGGGAGAGAAGGAAGGAGTCTCACTTGTAGCTTTCTTGCTTGCACAATGGGGGAATACACACAAAGGTGGAGGCTGAAAACAGTTTTCCTCTTCTTAGTTGTGTAAGCCAAAAGAACTCTAGTACAAAGAAATAGAAGAACCCTATATATGGATCTCAAACCAAACTCAACTAAGGTGGCATACTAACTGAGCCACGAACTAGAGTAGATAAGGATAGCTATCATGTAGCTATTATTCATGGGCGGTGTACCAACTACATTTGCAACTGACAAGTCGGTGACATAAATACACAACGGTCACCCTGGCGTATCACGAGTGGAGCTCGATATCTCAACACTCCATATGCAGGTACTCCATTTGCAGGTACTCCACGTGCTCCACGTGCATTGGCTGAAGCACAAGCATCTGCAGAAGCACGTGTATCTGCAGAAGCTTGTGCGTCCAACGAGGCAGAGGGCACTCGACAAAGAGGGAGGAGGGAGAGTCGAGGGGGAGGACGAGGGTTGTGTGGGGGTTGCCTAGGAGGTGGCGAGCGATCACCCTCACTAGTAGATCATGTAGAGGAGGTTGTACGCCATTACTATAGAGTTATAAATGTCGGTGGCATCTTTCATAATGATGAGGGAAGGGATGTAATGGCGTACATGAGGAGCGTCGTGCATGAGATGTATAAAGATTGTTTCATTGCCTTCAAAAATCAGAAAAGCGGCTTGTGGTAGGAGGTGTTGAGGGCAATCCATAGGAGGTACCCAAATCCTGAGGGTCAGCGATTCTCGGATGATTGGGGACGTACAAAAGTGAGGGATATGCTTCACAACAAAAGATCCCACCTCATGACACGGGCTAGGGACTCACTGCGAAGGCTGGAGGAGGGGCGTGGAGCGTACAGCCAACCACCTATGTGCCACCGCGTAGAGTGGAAGAAAGCCAAGAAGAAAGAAGCTGAGAAAGTGAAGAGTCGCTAGCACGCAGAGGCGCGACGGATCCAAATGGAAACCATGGGATCGTTGCATTACGGATCGGGCGGCAGAGAGTCATGGGAGGCAGAGTTTGTAAGTATATTTTGATTTCTAATTTTTTTAAATTTATATTTCTTTAAATTCTTTATATATTTTTAGTCTAATATATTGTGACGTCTAATTCTTTGTATATCTCTAAATTTTTTGTAGACTACCATCGTTGGTAGGACACCTACCCCTAGAGAGGTAGGTTACCATCGAGGCCATAACCGCGCAACGACATGACTTCACTTTTATGAGGAGGGTCTCATCACTGAGGACCAATACAACCGGGCCATGAGGATTCGACAGCCAGAGGAGATATGTTTTTCTTACTTTCCTATTAAAAGTATAACTAATTATAACTTTTTCTCCACCTTAAGCAACCCTGATCTTTTGTGTGTGTAGGCAAACCCGGATGTGGAGCACAGCGAGGAGGGGGATAGCGACGCTAGTAGCCATGGTGGTACTAGCGAGGATGTTTCCTCTTCAGATTCGTAGAGGAGCACCATACCTCCTCATGAGGCCTTCTTTTCTTGTATATGTATGATATCTCTTTGAGCCTATTGCTTGCGGCCACGCTTTAGGTTGCAAGCACTCAAAACTTCCCTTGTAAATGCTTTGATATATAGTGAATACATGGACTTTTACTTTCAATTCTCATGCCCATAAGATACGTTGTCTTTTTCCCAAATACACAATCTGATGTATGCTCTCTGGATTTTTTTTTCCAGTTCTGTTTTGCGCGTCTATCAGCGCGTCTAAATTGTAGGTAATTCGTGTTTATTCGCGCATCTATAATGAGACTACACGCGCTTTTACACGCACTGCATAATTCAAATTAAAAAAGAAAATTAAATATCTTTTTTTTTTTAAATGACATTTTTTGTTTTCCATTCGCATCTATCAGTACTTGTAAAAGTGCGTCTACCAGCGTATTTATATGCACGTGTATATGTACGTCTATTGCGCGTCTATTTGTGCGTGTAAATTCGTCGATACATGCGATTATAGACACGGAATGATAGACGCACAAATAGACGGGAGAATAGACGCGCCCGTAAGTTTTTCTCTGTATTCAAAAATCACGTCTAAATATGCGTGTATGAGGCCTTTTTGTTGTAGTGAAAGTGTACTTAAATTATAACATTGATACATGAAATGAATACATGATTGCATAATGAAAGCGATTGGTACAATCATGGCAAGATACTACTACTACATAGAAAATGTATATACATATCAGGTGACCAAAAAAGAAGGGTATGTGAGCTCTAGGGATCCAAAGGCGAGTATAGATCATCGACATCCAAAACCTCGTTCCGCCACGCAAACGAGCACTCTGCAAAAAAAGAAACAACTACACATCAGTCCACCATACAATAATGCATTATAATTAAACATGGTAACTACAGACAAGAAAGATGAGTGACTTACAGGGCCGTCGAGTCCATACAATCGGTCGATCAATGCAATGAGACTGTGCCTCTCTGCATATCAAGTCTCAAGGTTGGTGGGATCGCGATTTGTAATGGAGTGTTGCAAAGAAAAAAAAACACAATTGTTAAAAACACGATTGTCAATACAAAGGATATTGCAAAAAAATAAGCAAGCAAAACAAAAGAAAAACTTACAAAATCCTCCAGATATGTCTTGTGGCCACCACTTCCAAGATGATGGACCACTCTGGTCTCTAGTTGTGCCCTCACCGCCTCACGCTGCTGTCTCCAACGTCCTGGAGAATCTATACCCTCCTCCTTGAGTCGGCTCCAGTTGTCCGCGTCTAGCCACTCGGGCTTTGAAGCTCCACTCTTGAATGTCTTGCATGCGTCTGATCGTCTGTGTGAGATATATGCATGTATGCACTCCATCATCCAGCCCGTAGAAAACCTATCTACTTCAGCTTAGTATCGGAAACTCCTCATGCAAGGATGCTACTATGTAGTCCCTCTGGTATGTTCTTCCAATGATCGAAGACGTTGTGCCAAAAAAATTATTGGCACAACTCTCTCATGCTAGCCATCACCCTCCTCCCATCATCATTCATGATGATGGCTCCTGACCTATCATCTACAAGGTAGGCATACCCCTCAAGGATATGCCTAAGATGGGTCCTCTCCCACCTACGACCATGCTCGTGGGCATATCCAGGAGACCCCTGTATATCTGGTGTACCAACTGGGGTAGTATCTATCGGAGTAGCATCCATAGGAGTGCCACCTGCGGACAGCTGAGTAAAAGCCAGAGTGAGTGGAGTAGACATCTCCATAGGTGTGACAAATCCTGGTCTTCAGCAGAATGACAAGACGAAGACACCGCATCCGTACCTCCACAGCAATCACCTAAGCCACGCTCTCTTGAACCACCATGAGAGCAAGAAGTAGCACTTGTATCTCGACCCAACCGCGGGCTCAGTGCATCTGGATCTCTGTAACATCCCTTGAATGTCTCCCTCCGTCTGGCCCAAGTGGCCCAAGTCTGGAGCGTCGACCTCGACTGCTAGAAACTAAAGCATTAGAGCATGCCGAAGAAGATCTAATAGAGCGACGTGATGGTATCCGAGACAGCTCCTGGTTTGCCATATCTCTAAATCTCGCTATTTGATCTAGAGACATACGTGTGAAGATCTCCTGCAGCTCCTCGTTGCTCATCCCTCGACTCATCCTGATGATCTAAATATCCACAAAGGTCACCTCCACAAACAAAAAATGATGTTTGCCTAATCAATATAAATCATACAAAGCACAATAATATAAATCTTTAAAAAATGATCTTACTTAAAATACATATTATATGTATCCTTATAAGCGATTCGTCAACAAATTGAGTAGGTGGATGCTCCAAGTATGAAGTACCCTATGGTCCCATGTCAATCTCCTAACACAACTCCGCATACACTGGAAGATCGATAGACATGTCACCACAAAAGGATGAGTCAACCTCGTTCTCAAAGAATTCTTGGACTCCTGTATTTCCA
The DNA here is from genome assembly GCF_053477565.2 of Lygodium microphyllum. Lineage (NCBI taxonomy): Eukaryota > Viridiplantae > Streptophyta > Polypodiopsida > Schizaeales > Lygodiaceae > Lygodium > Lygodium microphyllum. Next base: position 35,097,697 of record NC_141163.1, on the reverse strand, counting down.
TCATTGTTACCCGATGGTGGCTCCTCTACATGCTCCAAGATTTCGATGGCCTCCATCCCTTGCAATATCAACCCCTCTATTTTCATATTGTTCTCATCTATGGTCGGAACATCACTTTGATCATATACTCTCGCACTTCGGGGAGCTGAAGGTATAACATACCACCATCGAGGTTGTCGTGGGTTTGTATAGAAAATTACATATTCACAATCATGTACCAGAGAGATTTAACTATTGTGACATGTACCATGTCGTAATACAATTAAAAAACACATGAGTTCATGCACCTATTCACAATGGACCGGCGACACAAACGTGTCACACAAATCCGTCTTTTTTTTTCCGGAATCTATTTCGAGAAATCCAAATGGATCTCATTGAACTGTTGCTCCACCTCCTTCAAGTACCACTTTGAACCACTGCACATAAAATAGGATCATGCAAAAGCTACGGTAATCCACCGTGACAATACTTTACAAGTTTTCAAAATACTCCATCTCATCTATAATCATGTTTGGATCCGTTGCTCGTCGCCGGCTCTCTTACTCGAACCTTGCCATGATACCACAATCTATTGTGGAGCACATTTTGTCAATATGCTCCATGTAGAAATGTCGTCTACGTGACCATGCTATACTATATATTTTGTACTGTACATTGAAACACTCGATTAGTTGTTGCATATAAAATATAGATACAACAAAACCTACATACATCATCACCTTTGGACTACATCCCCTCGAGAATTCCCACTCCCCGATTGAGATCTCCGCCCCTTCATGAGACGTTGCGGTCAAAGATCCATGCAACCATCGCGTTGACATGAACCATGACATCTCCTCCATGCCCTCCAAATATCGAATCGGTCAATGGCGCATACTATGTCAAAATTCAAATTGCACTTTCTCTCAATCTTTCCTAGCTTGTTGGTACCTAGCGAGCCACATCTCCATAGAGGCATGGTGCAACATACAAAAGTGATTCACTTTCTACTCCATTGCAACATCCATTCTTTTTTCTACCCCATTTCCAGCCACCACATCTCTGGCATGTCTATCATCATCCTTCAGTGACCATAGCATAATGTTGTCTGAATCCACTGTTGGTAGCCATTGTGAAATATCACTACAACAGAAACGAGGCATAGACGCACACGTTAGACGTGCAAAGTCGGGCATGTCTATCAAAGCATCTATAAATGCATGTAAACGTGCGTGTAAATAGACGCGAATTTTGCATCTATATATCCACGCAAATAGACACTAATATAGACATGCCAGCAGACGCACAATTATTTAACTACCTAAAATTAGCAATTCACATAATTGAAAAACCAAGGTTAATAATTATTTAACCACCTGAAATTGATTCTTGAGCATGCACATGTGCACATGATAAAAACCATAGAATTAAGAATACACATTGAATCATTGAATTAAAAAAATAGAGTTAATAATTACTTTTTCATTACTCTCTAATGAATGGCAATTCCTCCAGTTAACAAGCCTGATATAAGTAATTAGCGGCAAGCGACAAAAACCTTACAATTAGTAGCATGCATTGCAATATGTATCTCATAATTTCTCTATGTACTTGAAGATGATAAAAGATACTTCCTTTTTATTATGGAAAATTCAATGCTTGCTTTAAAATTGACTATTGATTCTTGAGTATGCACGTGTGCACATGATAAAAAGCATAGAATTAGGAATACACATATATTGAATCAATAAGCAAATTAAGTATGTTACAGTGAATGATCCATCTCATCTTCAATGAGATCAGTCCTTGCTAAACTATCTACTTCTAGGTCTATGTTACCAAGAGGTAACGAAACAAATAAGTCTATCCCACTATCAGATGTGTTGCTATATTGCTCAATAACTTTATCAATATCATCGACAATCACATTATTGTCTTCTTCTGGGTCTCCTTGAACATCATCACAAGGTTCATCTTGTACTATATCACACATATCATCCATTATGGTGTCATCATGCACATCATCCTTATTTGTTGGATTGTCATCTGCTATCTCCATGTCGGTAATATTACCATATATTGGTTTTGAACGATTAGATATAGGGATGATATACCACCATCGGTTATTGTTTACCATTGGATGATACACAACCTATATTTGAAAAACAAAAGCGCATTGACTTAAGTACTTATTATATTGTGTATATGTATCACATGTATACATATAAAAAAATTAGCCTTTGCATATATATCTGCTCGCATTGTTGAGGTAGTACTAATGTGTCATTCTTGTTTTGGTGAAATTTTGTAGAGTCAATGATTATAAAACCACTTGGATGACGTCTGATTGTGCAATGCTCACCATTTGTTACCACTTCTTTAAACCACTTCACATCCACTACATATATAAATAATCATCTGAAGTCAAGCTTCAGAATATCTTGGATCAAGCGACAATAACCTTCCATGGCACCATTGGCAGTCTCGAAGTGAGCAAGGACACCACAATCTTGGGTATTTCTCTTTTCATCTATACGTTGAGTTCGAAGATGTTTACCCTCACACCAAAGTGCATTGAATAATGTGCACTAGTAGTAAAAGATAAAAGATCAAACATGTCAATTATTTATATAAAATAAAACTTATAGAAATAAATTAATTGATAGTATGTCTCACCTTTGATAAGCAACCTCGTGCGTATTTCCACTCTTCTTGAGATATATTAATTTCCTCCTCTTTTTCCATTCTCTCCATTTTCTCATGTAACCAATCTATGTCAATATGACGTGGGAGCACATTTAGATGATCTGGAAATGAGACATTACGTCCATATCTAGTGCGAAATTATTGTCTTTCGCTTTTTCTTCTTGCCATTGCTTCATTATATAGTGTCACCCATTTGCTCATAACATCACTATTGAGCACACAAAAACTATTTAACTTACGAAGTTCTTCTTTTGTTAGCACTTTACTCATTCCTTTTCCTTGAGGTACTATAGAGGTCATCCTCAAGTCTTCATCATCTTTCCATAGTCATGGTTGAGAGGGATCCACTTCAGCAAGATATTCAAAGATATAAACAAGGGATGATTGCACTAACCAACCCTCAGCCATGCTTCCCTCAGGCCGTGCTTTTTTCCTCACAAAATCTTTCAAGGTTTTCATGAAGCACTCAAGAAAAAACATCCATCTTACATGAACTGCCCCACAAAGTGCGATCTCATCAATCAAATGTACAAGTAAATGTAATTGAGTAGTAAAAATGGATCGAGGAAAAATTTCCTCCACCAAACAAACCACCTCAATAGATAATACTCAAGTATCTTGCAATGTGTTTGAATCAATTTCCTTCGAGCTCACGTATATGTCAAGATGTATTTGAGAATTGTTTATTTTTGTGTAGAAATTGAAAGATATATAATGAAAAAATACAATGTATACACACCTCACAAGCTCTCCCATCTTGTAAATGATATCACGTACATCTTTGGAGGCACAATGGGATATGCTGGTAGGAAGTACGAACTGAATGTAAACAATATTCATAGATGCAAATGATTAGTTGAGGAAAAAGTCATCATACCCCAAAGTTTACACATAGTTACGCCACTAATTACTATATTCATGGTTAGAGATACCCTTACTTGAATCATTTTGTGCCAATCGTGGGACTTCAAACCAGATAGTTGCTCCACACCTCTTTTCTTTTTCTTTATGAAGGCTCCCTTGAGACATCTCATACATCCTGTGGGTGTTCGAAAGCTATATATTTGTTCCTTCACTATTTTTTCCTCGTTCTTTGACAATATCCAAGGTGCATGGGGTAGCTTAATCTTTCCTCTGGGTCCAATTCATGGACAGGCTCGTCTTATGTGACCAATGTTACGTAAATCCTCCCTTACATTAACTGAATCGCGAGCCCCTATCAAGTGATCCCATAATGTAGATACAACATTTTTTAATATGTGTATGGGGTCCAACAGGTGATTGATCTTGAGTTCAGTCCAGTACGGAAGACGAAAGAATATAGAGAACCTAACAAACAAACAATATATTATGTAAACATTTCATCATGCTAAATACTTTAAAGTCAATCAAGAGAAATGCACTTCTTACCGACTCATGCCATGTGGAGGGTGGTTGTCGGCATTAATCCATCTCTCCTTCCAATCTCAAATGGTTAGAGATTGTTGAGTCATTCCATTAGTAGGGAGAACATATTTGGGATGGTCAATAGGAAGAAATCGATGATGGTTGTCGTACATAACCTTCTTTAAACGTGCCGGCCTAGAGGAAACTAGAGAGGGACCGCAAATAGGACATGCATGATATCCTGACGTGGTTAAACCTGAAAAAACAAGTGAATTAATAAAATGCAATTGATTCAAGTCTTGAATTTCAAATATAGAGTCATATACATGTACCTGAACACTCTTCGTATCCTGGAAAGTCGTGCATGGTCCACAACAACATGGCCTTCAATGTGAAATCTCTAGAGGATGAAGATGCACTTGTATCTTGCACCTCAATGTGCTCATTGACTCACCAGCTTGCACCGCACTAGGTGATGATGACGTCGACATGATTAAACCTAATTCATGATAACATCAAAATATTTGTCATTCATATGTTTACATAAGATCTTAATTTTAAATACACAAAAATCATCATCTTAAAACTTATGTTAACTTATCTTAACTTATCAAAACTTAAGAAGAATTCACTATCAAAACTTATCTTTAAAACAAAAAATTATGATAAATCCCAAATGCGCGTCTAACTATGCGTCTATTTTCACGTCTATAATCGCGTCTATCTGAAAAATAGACGCACATATACACGCGAAAATAGACGCACATGTCAAAATTCAAACCATACTTAAATCATTTCTTTTCAAACTGCACCTTTCCTTTCTTGCATTTTTTGCGGTTCTGAAGCTTGAGTTAAGCCGACATGCAGTCTCTTCATGCCTCACCTCCTCATGACTCACCTCTTCTTTCATTTCAAACACACAAGAAGGGAAAAAGGAAAGCCAAGGAGAGGAAGAAAAAGAGAACAAGAAAGAGGAGAACAAGAAGAAGCAGCAAGCAAGCAAACAAGCATCAAGTGAGGGTAACTTACCAAGGAGAGGAAGAAGGAGAAGGAGAAGCGCCACCACCCGCCACACCAAACACCCAAGGTGAGTCTCTCTCTCTCTCTCTCTCTCTCTCTCTCTCTCTCTCTCTCTCTCTCTCTCTCTCTCTCTTCCTCTCTCTGCTCTGTCTGTGTATTTAGGATTTAATTGTGATTCCATTATGTATTGCAATAGGTAAATCGTTAATGGCTGTCGTCGGCCTAAAATCGGCTGACCCAGCGCGTCTGCTAGCGCATCTACATCTCAATGTAGACATGGACATAGACGGGAAAAAATGTCTCCTCTCAGAGCGTTTGAGAGCGCGTGTGCTCTGCAATGTACACGCGATGATACACGCGCTGAACAGAAGGTTGACCTGCAGTCTACACGCGATTGTAGATGCGCATTGACCTAGGATGCGCGTCTGGCAGCACGTCTGTGCTGCACGTTAGATGCGCAAATAGACGCGCTGGACAGAATATGAACAATGTTATATCAAAGGCTTAAAAACTACAATGTAGTGTTTTTGTATGCAATAGGAAAGCTATGCTACAATTTAGGACACCCTAGTCATAGTCTTTTATATATTTTCCTATATTGAAGTTTATAAGGCTACAATCAATAATAAATACTTTTGAGCAAGGTCCTATTGTGTGACATCACCTAGAGCATAATCTTGTTGCGTGGTATTGATTAACTCCTAAATAGAAGTCTAGTTAGATCTAAAAGTGACAAATTAGTAAATGGTATACTTTGATACACATTTATACAAACATTACATTCTTTACATAAAGTGAGATTGAAACTTTGATACATTTTGACATCAGGAATATTCCAATGCAAGTCTCGGTTCGTCGATCGGAGGTTGTTTGACCCTCCATTGAATTCAATAGCCCTACCATCCTGCTCCACGGCTTTGATAACTTTAGCTTCACGGTCTCTTTCTTCTAAAAACTTGTTGTTCTTCTTCTGAGCATTAGATTTCTCCCTTCTCTTCATGCTACCAGATTCTTCTCTCTCTCCCTCTCTCTCTCTCTCTCTCTCATGCTAATTGTGTTGTGTTGACCTTGTCTTCCTTTCTTCTCTTTTTTCTTTTTTAAAAATTTCCTCACATTTTTGCATTTTTTCCTAATTTACCAAGCTTCCCCTTAGTTGCACGATGGCAAACATGCCCCTTGCCACATACAATTCCACTCGGGGAGTCAAAATTAGAAACAAACTCAGGGAAGTTACTGTATGTATATCCTCTACATCAAGTGCATTCAAGGCCTATTTATAAATATCCTTATCTGTGATTTCATGAATTAAACATAACCCTTTTCTATTCAATCTGTAAACAACTCCTTTATATTACATCCTTTTGTATGTAAAAAATGTACAAAAATGGTATTTTAAAAATACCTTATTTTGAACCCACTTGATGCACACATATATTTATGAGTAACTTACCTGAGGAAACAAGAGCACATTTCCTTCTCTTCTTGCATGAGACGCGTGCCTCAAAACTGAAATATCACAACCAAATATGCATGGTGCCACTTGGGATTTCCATTTATCAATCAAACACCTGCTACGGGTAAGTGTTAGAAATGCAGAAAAATCATATTTGCATGTGTTATCCCACTTGACTCTGCGTAGCACCATGTCCTCAGTCACTCATTTTCACCCAACAACATGCTTTCACTCCAAGCTCACTCCCTTCAATTGGTATCAGAGCCAACCATTCAAGAAGCTTCTTCATCCTTTTCTTCTACCCGGATTCAAATCTTCAACTCAAGGTTTCATGGCAACCATTGTTACTTTCTCTCAAGGTATGCACTGTCTTTCCTTCTTTCAGCTTATTTTAGCTTGCTTTGCACTTGTTGAGGAGCTTCTCAAGGCTTAGTTGAGTCTTATTGAGTACTTATTGAGCTAAGGAGCAGCCATTTTATCCATTTTTGAGTGGATGTAAAGTATACTATAGAAGTTGTGAATAACTATGGTAGCTCAACAACACTTTTATCTTTTGATCATACTTTAACATACGATATTTTATTTAGGTGTCTTATAGCTAGAAATGAAAAGCACAATGAGATTTGAAAATCTCACTACTTGTAGAGTTGATTTTGTGCACTTTTCTATTCTTTGTTTCACATAGAATATAATTATTTTGGTTTAGATCATAACAAATAATAAATTCCATATTGCTTATTTGATGCTTTGGGAATGCTATTTTGATGTATGAATGCTTTGGTATGGTTATATTTTTGGGACTCATTTGAGCTTAAAATAGCTCAAATTTCACAATCATTTTAGTGTTATAATAATAGGACAATAAGCATTCATCAGCAACAAGCTTATGCTTTGCCTAATGCTCATTAATACTTTATGGGATACTCAGTGGACGTTTGATTATTATGTATACTTCTTCATATGCTATGGTATGCTTTTGAGTAGATATTTGAGCTTTGTTACATTGAAATTGTATGTGGTTACATGCATTGGTTAATTCATGGCTTATGCAAATGGGCTTGAAGGATATATTGAATTTTATACTTTCACATATATGCTCTATGGATCTTGGATGTTTGAATGTCATTCACATGATGTTTTGAGCTTTTCTTACTTATTACATGTGACTTTTGCTTCAGTGGGAGCTATTCAACTTTATATACTGAGACATATTGGCACTTGGATGTATTATAGAGCATTTAGTTTATGTGCGGTTCATACAGTTAAGCTTGAGCTTATTATAGTGAGATGATGGGACTCATTGTGACATGTACATGTTCTCTTGATATTTATTGGATGTAGTTATCCTATTTTGGGCTGATTTGATCTGGCTTGGAGCTAGTACTTATGTCTATCATGGTGTTGTTAGTGATATTTATGTGCTTCTTGGTTATGTATTGAGCCTTTCCTTAGTGGGTTATGGATCTTGTAGTTCTCTTCATTCACCCTTGAGACCTATCTTGTGCATGATATCTATGCCTACTATATGGTATCTGACACACCACAGTTGTAACAGTCTTTAGTACTAGTTGTTCCTAACTTCTTTTCTCTTGATTGCTTACAGTTGGTTGTTGGCATATTGCTACAATTTATTACAGCAACTTATCATTTTAGTTTTATGTACTCCATTTGAGGGCAATCACCTATACTTGAGAATTTCTTGACTATAGTTTGTGAATAACTCAATATTTTATAAGTACCTTTTGTTTTCAACTTGATTTAGTAGTGGCTTTAGGATTGATTTGCAGGATGTTACAATAGCCTATTTTTATCTTCTTACACTTTCTTGATCTCATTGTGGCTAGTGATTCTCATGATAATGCTATCTTCAATATTGAGAAACTAGATGGAACTAATTACAACTATTAGAAGACCTAGATATGGCAAGTTTTAGTGTAAAAATTACATGTTAGACCACTCAAAAATGGCATGCCAAACCCAAAAACATGGTAGTCGAGGATTGGGATGAATTGGATGAGCTATACAAGTCGATAATATTTTTGTCACTCTCTAAGTAGGTTCACTATTATGTTGTAACTAGAGATAAAATTGCATGTGAGCTTTGGATACAAATTAAGAAATTTATGACAAGAAAAGTCCTCCATCTCAAATGTATTGGCTGAAATAGTTGATGGACCTTCTCATGAAGGAACTTCTAGGTTGACACACTTGAATGAGTTTCAATCCATCATTAGCCATCTAGCTTTGTAGAAGATTGAGTTTAAGGATACTTTGTATCCTTTATTTCTTCTTCATACTCTAGCTAAGTCATGGAATACTTTTTGTATGACTCTCTGTGCTAATAATTTGCTAAAATTGCAAGATATTGAGAGTTTCCTCTTGACACAAGAGGTGAAGAAAAATAATATAGATGCTTCCCATATGTCCCATATATTGACTATGAGAGGTTGGCAAGATGGAAATGGCCATGGTAGAGACTCTAATAGGTCTCTATCTAGGACACATGGATAGTCTTGTAGTAAGTCCCATGGCTGTGTAAGTCTGATCTTACTTGTCATTATTGTGGAAAATGAGGTCATATTTGGTCAAGTGCCATAGAATGTGTGAAGAGAAGCACAAGGAAAATGGAAAGGGTAAAGTGCAGGATAAGAATAATGATTGCAACATTGTTCTTAGTAAGTCTAGTGCCAAGTTTGAGGAGATTAATGTGGTGCAATCGTATGTATCTGATGATCTTATCTTGGTAGCTTATTCTTTGGATGCTTCATAGCTAACTAATGATTTTTCAAGATACACTCAGTGTTGTTTGATATATTTAGGGGCTTTCTTTCATTGTGACCCCTCATAGAAAGTGGTTTCACTCAGATCACATTATGACTCAATCAATTTTTTGGGTAATGACCTAGCATTGGAGTGTTAGATATGTTCAATGCCCTACTCTTGTAAGGTGCCACCAATGATCCATGGTGCTCAAAGTTGTACGGCTCCCATTATGAGGAGAAGCCATGTGTGAGCCCGGACATTGGTGGGTCTTGACTTGTATGTCAGATGAGGTCTATGTGATCAGATGGCCAAAAGGTGACCATTGTAGATCTAGCCTTTAGGTTAGACAGAATAGTTAAAGTTGGTAGCAACTCGAGGCACACCGTATCGAGTTGTGGGGGTAAGAAAGTTATCAAGGATCCATGTTTTGGGTTTGAGGGATTGTGGAAGTAGCCGTTGACTAGCAATAGAGAATATTCCCTAGAATGTTCACTAGTCAGCTAGTGGAGGTGCACATGGAAGGTCAACATATACAAGTGCATTTAGAAGGTTATCCATCATGACCCCCTTTACAGGCTATAAAAGGTAGATCCCTTCAAAGCTTTCATGATCCATCCTTTCACCCAATCAAAGTTATTCTAGCTAGCCTTAAGCTCTTCATATTTCTTCTGTCTAGATCGCCATCTAAGCTTCACATTGGAAGCACATGCCTGGATAGAGCCATCTTTGTATTAGCTTTTTTGGAGTTAAAGAAATTTTTTGTTCTCCTCTTATCTAATGTGTACTCTCTTTCTCTATCTCTTGCTCAAATTCTATTTTTTGCATCATGTAACTTTTACATGGTATTGGTCCCCATGGGGCTCTAGGCATGGAAGAGTACAGAAGAGGTAGAGGCTTCAATAGCAAGGAGGAATGATATCAATTTTCACAAGCAGTTCTAGCACATCAAGAAGCAACCTTGGAGCTGGTGCTACTATATCAACTATTCAAATAATAAGGTTTCTTTCACCAACCTTTAGCAAAGGCAAGTTAGATGGTACAAACTATACTTGGTGGAAGTTTAAAATTACTACAATCGTTGATTCTTATGAGCTCTTAGAGAGAGTGATGATGGGGACTAACGTAGAATCACAACTAATCCCCAACCCATCAAATTCAAGTGTGATGATTCCTCCAAATGTGGATCTTCTATAAGCTTGGAAATGAAGGAATGCAAATCTATTGTGTGCCTTAGTTACAAGCTATTATGACAATATTTTGACTTTTATTTAGCATACAATCAAGGCATCAAAGGTGTGGAATTGTACTGAGAACTCAGTATGAAACAAAAATCAAACAAGAATTCAAAACCTAGAGAATCAACTAGCAGTGGAGAAGTTTTTGAAGGATAGACAACTGAAGCATTCATCACTTGGATTAATAATCTACACAACTAGATGGTTGGCACTAGAATACTAGCAAGGAGCCAGAGAGGAGGTGTCTTCGGATCTATCCACCAAATTTTGATGGAATGGTAACTACCCTTAATACTTAGATGAGACATGAAGCTTTGGATTTTGGGAAGTTTTGTGCATTATTAATGGAGGAGGAGTTGAGATTGAAACTTGAGAAGGAAGAAATAGTGGAGATGTTGCATTCTCTGCCACCAATGCAAAAGGCAATGATGGCTCCTCCACAAAAAATGATGGTGACAAAAAGAAGAAGGGTGGTAATACATAAATTTCAAGGAGAGGGTTTTTACTGCAAGAAGAAAGGACATGCAATTGTAGGTTGTTATGTCAAGAAGACATACAAAAAGAATGATACCCTTAAAAGTAAGGGAAAGGAGACAATCCACAACTGGAGTAGAGCTAGAGTTATTCATGGGAACCATTGAGGAAGTGTGTTCCTTGGCATGAGAAGAATCTATCACTGATTCATGGGTGTTGGATAGTGATGCATCTCATCACATGACCAACAAGAAAATTCTATATAGTTCTATGTAGCCATAAAAATCCATCACTGTGATGGTTGAAAATTATGCAAAATGCCCTAGGACAGACACAAGTACTATTTCCTTTGTTACTACAAATGGTGAAGTTAAAATGATTTAAAATGTCTTATATGTCTTAGAAATTAGGAGAAGATTATTATTAGTTTGCTGCCATTACTGATCTTGGACATGAAGTGAGATTCAACAAGACAAGTGCAAAAATTCTTGATAATTCTAGCAAAGTTGTTGGCAAAGGAGAAAGGAGGAACAACCCATATGAGTTAAGCGCTCTTACAACCACTACTGGTGTGGGCACAAGTAAGCCTTGGCATGACAAGTTTGGACACATTGGATTTCTAGTTTTAAAGGAGACGCATAAGTAAGGTATGGTTGCTCACCTACGTCACTGAATTGAAGGATCCATTTGAAGCTTATATGATGAGCAAGCAATAGAGAAAGGTCTTTCCACAAGAAAGCAAGAATAGATTAAATGCTCATCTAGAGTTAGTACATGTTGAATTGTGTGGTAAGATGATGACACAAGCCTTCGGAGGATCTTATTTCATGTTGATCGTCGATGACTAGAGTAGGAAGATGTGGGTGCACTTCCTTTGTGATAAGGCTCAAGATTTTGGTAAGTTTAAAGAATGTCTAAAATTTGTGGAGAATGAAACAGGGTAAAGTGTGAAGAATTTTAGAACAGAAGGTTGTGGTGACCTCAACTCAGAGGATTTTGAAGACATTTGTAAGAGCAAACGGATCAACCATCAATTTACGAAACCTCATACACCTCACCAAAATGTTTTTGTGGAATGCAAGAATTGCACCATTGTGGAGATGGCAAGGTGCATGCTAAAAGGCAAGGGATTACCAAACCATTTTTGTGCCGAAGCTATAAATACTACAGGCTACATTCTCAATCAAAGCTATACAATGTCTCTCAAGGGAAAAACACCTCATGAGGCTTACACTGGTAAGAAACCATCTGTCTCACATTTTAGGCCTCCATCTCTCTTCTTGTGTCATTGAGTGATCTTTCTCTTTTGTATATGGTGTGTGTTTGGCACAATAGCTTAAAAAAGTCCCACCACCACATGATTCTTCACATGGTATCAAAGAGGCACCACTAAGAGAGGTTGGTTTTTAAGGCTAAAGTGAAGGAGAAGAAGCAAGGATTCGAGTAAGCAAGCAATGGGTAAAAAGCTCTCCCATTCTTTCACTATTTCTCTTGGATAATGCCTCTGGAGCCACCGAAAGCAGGACAGAGTGAAAATCTCAGATTGCTGTGAGATTTCGTGTGCAAGAAGAGCACTGTATATTCTATAGATAATCCCTTTAGGGCTTATCCACTGTGTTTTTGGGCATCTGAGGCCATTGTTTCAGACCCCATTTTAGAGCCGTAAGATTGCGAACAGTAGTTTGAGGGTATACTGCAATTTCGACTATATCGACAATAAGTGGGTGCACAAATTATAAATTTTGAATTTGTAATTTTTGAGGTGTTTTCCAAGAAGTAAACATAATTTTTATCTACAAAAAGAGTTGCACATTACATGTACTATTATGAGCAATCAATGAAAAAGGTTGCTTGATATATTGTTGTGCACTTATAGTATGAAGGATTGTAGAAGACTTGCTTGTTTTGTGTCATATTTGTGATAATGGTAGAGAATAGTGGAAATCCAATCATTGAGAAGATGGACAAGAATAACTAACCTTTATAGAATTTCCATGTGATGAACTTTCTCATTGGAAAGGGCGTTTATGAGTTTGTTTCAGGTGAAGAAAAGGAGCTAGAGTAGAGTATTCCTATGATTTCAGATGAACTAAAGGTGTGGAAAGAATGAAATGCAAAAAGATAAAAAGGTGATGTATTGGCTATTTGCAGTCATTGATAATACTATATTGGGACATATCAAGAATGCAAAAAATTCACATGCAGCTTGGATAATTTTTGAGAAGATGTTTTCAATAAATACAAATGCATAAAAGATTCAACTCAAGCAAGAGTTGAATACCTTGAAGAAAGGAAGAATATCTTGAAGAAAGGAAGAATATCTATCAATGAGTATGTTTTGAAGGTAAGGAGCATTGCACATGCTTTAGCAACAATTGATGCATTGTCAAATGATGATGATTTGATTTCATCTATTTTGGGTGGCCTTAATAATGACAAGGCTTGAAAATCATTTGTCACTTTTGTATATGTGTAGAAGCCATCTCTAGATTTTAATAACTTGGTCTCTCTCATGGTTTACTAAAGAGATCAATATGCAGGGTGACTCATCTAAAATAAATGGTGAACAGGTCCAAGAATTTTACATGGCAGATCCTCTTCAAGAGGCCATGGTATGGGATGTGCTGGTGATAACCAAAAAAATAGGTTAAATAAACAATTTGGTGAAATGTAGGTTTCAGAAGGCCTTGGAACGTTGGAGGTGGGGGAAGCTCTAAAGGAAGATGTGAATGGCGAAACAGAGGTTCTAAAAAATTCTACTATTGTTTGCCATTATTGTGGAAAAATGGGTCACATTTGCAGCCCATTGTTATGCTAAGAATGATGATATCCGCAATGGTGAATTGAAGCAAAGAAACTATGCATCGTCTTCATAATAGAATGAAGATAAAAATGAGTGTTTGTTTGTTATGTAACAAATGATGAATATTGTTATAGAAAAAGGGACACATGACGATGTATGGTATGTCAATTCAAGTGCATCTAATCATATGACCAGTCATTTTGAATGGTTTGGAGAGATGCAGGACTTACAAAATCCAAGCAATGTGCACACGAATGATGATTTATGCCATCCAATTTCACACATTAGAAAGGTTCCCTTATGCTTGCATGATGACCAAACAAAGTGTTTGTTAGATGTATTTCATGTGCCATCAATCATAAATAATTTAGTGTTTGTTAGCCAAATAATAGAGCAAGGATTGTAGGTTCAATTTAATGCGAAATGTCATTTTATAGAAGATTTTAATGATAAGTGCAGGTTGTTCACAAAAGAAAGTAGAGTTGGCTGCATGTTCACTTTAGATATTGCAATTCCTACAATGAATACTACTATCTATACTAAAGGAAAATGAGTGATTGAACACATTGAAATATAGCATAAATGTATTGGACATGCAAATGTGCAAATGTTAAAATTAATGCAGTCCAAAGGATTGGTTACAGGGTTGCTTGGTTTTAGAGTTGCAGAATTTCATAAAGTGTGAGAAGCATGCCAGCTTGGTAAGCATGCAAGACAACCCTTTTCACATAATAGAGATGTGATAAAAAATATACTTGATGTTGTGCATACATATGTTTGGGGGCCTACACAGAATGCATCTATAGGTGGCAACAAATACTTTGTCACATTTATTGATGATTTTTCAAGAAAGCTATGTGTATATTTTGTGATGTGATATATTTGAGCACTTAAAATATTTCAAGGCGACTAATGAAACAAAAACAAGCTTAAAAGTCAAGTGCTTGAGATTAACAGCAAGCTCTTGCAAGTCAAAAAATTGAATTGCTTCTACAAGCAGTAGATCGTGAGCTTCAAGAGAAGCTTGATGATTTGTTAGAGGATCAAACTATAGAGATATGTCTTAAAAAAAAGTGGAGTCATGTTGAGGAAGTTGTTATACAATGGTGAAAGATCATAGAAGAAGAGAAAGATTACATATATCTAGCTTGCCCACTATGGGCAAAAAAGTTGATGTATCTAGTAAGCCATCTGCTTCTATGGCTAACCCTATGGCTGCATGTATTGTTCCCAATGTTAAAGAAGATGTATTAGATGAATTGGTCAAAGGCATGTGGGATCTTCAATTGAAGGTCACAAAATTGGATGAGAAAGGATAAGAGGAAAGGAGATGGGCAGTAGCCCCTAAACTAGGGAAAAGATGTATGTGGTGTGATAGTTTGGAGTATGAAAGGAAGGATTGTGCTGCTTATTAGGAGGCCTTAGCACAATAACTTATCTTTTGGAAAGACGGCAAGATCCACACACAAGAAACACGATTTCCTCTTTATTTGAATTTTGGAAAGGGAGTTATGAAAAAGTTGTTGGAAGACTTGGTTGTTCATAATACTTATGCAGTTGTACATGCTTCTACTTTTGCTATAGTTGGATAGAATGCCTGGCTATGTGATGGTTGGTCCGAAGGTTGCAATGTGGACACACACATACTTTGCATGCAGCTGAAAAGAAGAAAGTTACTAATAGTGAAATGTCTCATGAAGGCTAAAACATTTATGACATAAGTGGTTGGGAATCACTAGTAGATGCATATTTAGCAAAAGCACAAAACACA
The DNA here is from genome assembly GCF_053477565.2 of Lygodium microphyllum. Lineage (NCBI taxonomy): Eukaryota > Viridiplantae > Streptophyta > Polypodiopsida > Schizaeales > Lygodiaceae > Lygodium > Lygodium microphyllum. The sequence continues at coordinate 35,082,104 of NC_141163.1, read as the reverse complement.
TATGTACTTATGGAAGAGAAATAGAAGAGAGATTAAAACAATGCATGGATATCTAGAGATTAATAAGAAGAAGCGTGGATCCTCCTAAAGCTATGAATCAGTCACCTCTTGAGCATGTTATGAAAGAGTTTGGGCAAGAGCAGAAACAGGATAGTAAGCCATAAGGAAAACAGCTAGGACATAAGTTATTGTGTGATATTGAGACAACCATGGATGCCTTGCAAGATCCTATAGTAGAAGAGTTTTTCTTAATGCATCTAAAGAGGTTTACAAAACTCACGTTTTACTTGATGCAAGGACTCAGAGGGAGATTGGTGAAGTGTTGGATGCACATGATTTGTAGGATATAATTATCATTTCTGAGACAGTTCATGAGCTTGAGGATATGCTTTTAGAGGATGCTAGATGTAATGCTTCACAACTGGAAAATGTTTAAGATGCTTTGTTAGAGGCCTTGATAGGCAATTCAAAGATACTTCAAGATATGGACTGCTTCACTATTTCCGGTGATGATGAGCATGCCTTGGATATAAGTGAGGCTCAATGTATGTTTAATGTAGTACACAATTGCCAGTATAAGAATATTTCCATACGTTGGACTTTGAAAGAGTAGGCATGTCGGTATGTATTTGTTGATGAGTGCATTGATAGCGTGTATATGGAGGTTCCACAGCCTCTAATGTATGATACACACCCAAGGCCTTATGACCCTAGAGGGGGTACTAGGTATGGCTCAAGAGTTATACAACTGTTGAGTATTTTGATATACATTCTAGGTGGATGCCTTCTTATATGCATGATAAGCGACAAGTTGATGTTGTGGAAATTTGATCTGGGTTATGCATTGGTGGCACATACCAGAGGATATGCAGGTTTAGAGGGGGTGGATGTCATGTCGCTACGTGGACACAATGTGAAAAAACCTGGAGTGCATCATCATCTGGATTTCTTATTAATGTAGGGAGTCAATGTCATCATAGTCATTATTGCTAGTGTCCATAGTATCATTAGTTACAAAATGCAGGATTTTTGGATAAGTTTAGCCCATTTTAGATATTTAGGATATTATTTCTTGTAAATATCCTAAAAAGCTATAGAAAAATTCTAGAATAGGGTGACATGCAAAAAACGAGTAGCTTTTTCAACCAATTTTGGAGATTCCATGCAAAAATAAGAGCTTCCAAAATTGCGTGACAGGCGATCATAGTTTACAAGCAACAAATAGCACTTCAAACTGGGAGAAGAAGAAGAAGTGATTTGGAATAATTATAAACAAGTGTTCTAGGGTTTTACCCCTCTTTGGAGCCAATGGAACCATCAAATTTGCAGTTTGAGAAATAGACAAGAAGCTACTATTTGATGCACATTTCTAGTCTATAAGGGAGCTCCAGGAGATCTAATGCTTGGAGATTACTTTTGAGTAGTGCCAAATAAGGAATTTGTTTATCTTCTTAGGTTCTATTAATACATAGTTCTTTGATTCATTGTACTTTGTCTTTATCTTGTGTATCTCTTGTCTATTTGTTTTCTTCTCTTCTATCTCATATTCTCTAATTCCTTCTATCTCTGATCCCCGGTGGATATGACCTTTCGACTAAAACCCCTCTGACAACATAGTAATGTAAAGGTTGCACCAAGTGATCCAGTGGCACACATGTCTAGTAGGGTCAAATTCCATGTTAAAATATTTGGTTTTGAATGTTATGCAACTCACCATTATGCTTATATGGTGAAGATATTTGAGGATGTTGAGCCCACTTGTTTTGAGGATGATGTTGCTCATGCTCATCATTGGGATGCAACAATGGATGAGGAGATGGCTACAATAGAAGCCAATAACTTGGGATTTGGTACCCTTTCCTAAGGGCAAGAAAGCTATTGGTTGTAAGTGGGTTTACAAAATCAAGCATAATGTAGATGGTTTGGTTAGCAAGTATAAGTCTAGGTTGGTTTTGCAAAAGGCTATGCTCAAACATATGGCATAGATTATGAAGAGAAATTCAGTCCAGCTACTAAAATGGCAACTGTTAGATGTATAATTACTTTGGCAGTAGCCAAAGGTTGGAGTTTGTAGAAAATGGATGTTAAAAATGCCTTTTTGCATAGTGAATTGCAAAAAGAGGTGTATATGGAGCAACCAACAGGTTATGAGAATTTAGAGAATCCCACATATGTGTGTAGGTTAAAGAAGGTTCTCTATGGGTTGAAATAAGCACCTAGAGCATGATCAGACAAGATCGGAGAGTATCTTGTTAATATTGTCTTTTATATTTCTGATGAGAAAGAAAGATGCATGTTTGGTCATCATAGTCATCAATGTGGTTGCCTTGATTATTACATGTGATAATGACACCAGGATTATTGAGGTTAAGGAATTTTTGAAGAAGAAGTTTGAATTGAAGGAATTGGGTGAGTTAAGATACTTTCTTAGTACACTGAGGTGATAAGATGTGATGATGGTATACGGCTATGCCAAGGCCAGTATGACTTGGATATGTTATCCAAGTATATGACAACATGTAAGCTCTTTCCATCCCATTGGAGCAAAATGTGAAGTTAAGTGCTAACATTGGGGATGAGATAGAAGACTCTACTATTTTCAACAAGATAGTATGGAATCTGATTGACATGACTATCACACGGCGAAGCTTGAGCTTTGTTATGGGCCTTGTCATAGTCAATTTATGTAGATGCCTAGAAAGCCTCATTTGGACACTATTAAATGCATATTGAGGTGTGTGAAGTCCACTTTACATTATGGATTTTTTTATGAGGTAGGTAAGTATGTACAAGTGTTTGGATACACAAATGAAGATTGGGTTGGTAGCATATCCGACAAAATTTCTACTAGTGGATTCATGTTTTCCCTTGGTAGTGTAGTAGTTACATGCATGGGGGGTTCACTAGTAGTAATAAGGAGACGTCACCTACGTGCAATAAATATATGAAAATACCCCTTATCTACCCCCTATTTATGGGACCTTACCTTATAAAATGTACCTTCCTTCCCTTAAATAACCCCTCTCCCTGACACTCACGTGGTACCATATGGTAAACCCTAGTGGACCCCTCGGGGTTACATGGGGCAGCAAAAAGCAACCTATGTTTGCTTTATCAAGGGAGGCTGAGTATAGAGGTGTTGCTATGGTAGCATGTGAGGTGGTATGGCTACAAAAGTTATTGGGTGATTTGGATGTGTAGGGAGATGATCCAGTTGTGATTCACTGTGACAACATGAGCAGCATAGAGCTAGCTAGGAACCCAATATTCCATGCTAAGACAAAACACATTAAGGTGCACTATCACTTTGTGAGAGAGAAGGTACATGCAGGAGATATTGACTTGGTATATGTCAACACATAAAACTTCAAGGCACTTAGTAAAAATTCTTCCAAATGGATCATTTTTTTCCCCATTCTTTGAAGTACTGTTTGCTACCTATCAACTATGATTGCAGATCGTGTGATTTTTGAAGCCCTTATTTTGCATGAGATCTCCAAAACTAGTTGAAAAACTAACTTTCTTTTTGTATGTTGCCCTATTCTAGAAGTTTTCTACACTCTTTTAGGATATTTACAAGAAATAATATCAAAAATAGGCTAAACTTATCCAAAAATCCTGTATACCAACCATACTATGGATACTAGCACTAATGACGAAGATGACGTTGACTCTCTAGATTCATAAGAAAGCTGGATGATGATGCACTCTATGTTTTCTCACATTGTGTCCACGTAGCAACACGACCTCCACCCCCTCTAAACTTGTACATCCTTTGGTATGTGCCACTGATGCACCACCCAGGTCAAACACCCATAGCATCAACCTGTTACTCATCATGCACATTAGAAGGCATCCCTCTAGATCATAGATCAAAATAACTAGCATTGGCACAACTCTTGAGCTACACCTAGTACCCTCTCTAAAGTCATAAGGCCTTGGGTGTGCATCATGCACTAGAGGCTATGGAACCTTTGTATGCAAGCTATCAATGCACCCATCAAGAAATACATAGCAACATGCTTGCTCTTTCAAAGTCAAGTTCATGAAAATCTACTTATACTAAAAATTGTGTACCACATCAAATGTAAACTAAGCCTCACTTGCATCCACTACATGTTGACCATCATTGAAAATAGCGAAGCGGTCCATATCTTGAAGTATCTTTGAATTGCCTTTCAAGACCTCTAACAAAGCGTCTGAAACATTCTCCATTTGTGGCGCATTACATTTAACATCCTCTAAAGGAATATCTGTGAGCTCATGAACTATCTCAAAAATGATAACTGTGTTTTGAAAATAAATCATGTGCATCCAATAAGTCACCAATCTCCCTTTGAGTTCATGCATCAAGTAAAACATGAGCTTCATAAACCTTTTTAGATGCATTAAGAAAATCTACAAATGCAATGGCTGGCTCTTCCACTACAAGATCTTCCAAGGCATCCTTTGCTATCCCAATATCAGACTACATGTTATATCTTGGTTGCTTGCTTAGAATCCTCTTGTGCCTTCTACACACCAAGTGTTTTAATAGATGGAATTCCAAATTCCTCATCCAAGCTTTGCTAAAATCCATTTGAATCAACATTGATATGAGAGAAACTTGATGATACATCTATCACAATAGGTGAGTCCCTAAGTTTCTTTTTACCTTTTCTTGACATCAGTGATATACTTGGTGGAGTAACGTGTGACCTCAATCTGCCACTCTCCAAGGTCTATCAAACCATGACTAGGAGACTCTTGTGGTCCATTTAATGAGTGTTGACATGTTTTCTACATAGTCACACTCTCATGTTCATCAACCCCAATTGCATTCAACACATTACTATACCATCTCCTCATTTCATAAAAAACATCATTGCTAACTCTCAACTCACTGTAACAAGGTTATAACATCTATATCCATTCTACTCTGGAGAATATCTAACAAATACACATTTTTTTGCTTTGAAATCTAATTTATTGTACAACACATTAGGAATATGCACATAAGTAATACATCTAAATACGTTTAGATGGAATAGATTTGGTTTTCTACTTGTAAACTTCTTTTCAAGTATTATACCACATATAATAGCAGTGGGTTTCCTATTCATAATGAATATAGGAGCAGCAACTACTTTAGCCCAATAGTAGTTTCTTTCTGACATCAATGCACAAGCCACCTCTACAATATGCATGTTTTTCACTAAAACCAACTCCATTTTGCTATGGAGTATTCTACATATATACTACCTCTATATACCATTTTTCTATAAAAAATCAAAAATTGCATAATTTGCAGAGATATTCTTTCCCTCTATCTAATCTTAGGCATTTAATATGCTATCATATCTCCTTCTGAACCAAAGCATTAAAGCTTTTATAGTGAGTAAATATCTCACTTTTCTCATGCATGAAATAAACCCATACTTTGTGAGTATGATCATCAATGAAGGAGGACCCCATACATCGAAATATATTAATTAAAGTGGCTTCTTGTATACATGCTTTTCGTTTGGAAATGCATGTCTTGCTTGTTTTTCAAGTTGACATGCTTCTCATATACTTTGTGCATCCCATCAACTCTAAACTTAGGCAAGCTATTCACAATTTGTTTTGACTACATCTCTTTTAGCTACTACACATTCACATGACTAATTCTCTTAATTTTAGCTACAACACATGAACCTTGTGAAAACATGGTAGCATTCATTTCAGATAGACTTACATCAAGAGTAAAAAATATTCTAGCATTTTTCCATTTTACAATAAACTTACACAATTATTTTTTAAATCTTCTATATAGCAACCATTAGATGTGAATTGAAGTCCCAATCCCTAGTCTACTATCTGACCAATAGAAACCAAGGTTTTTGTAATATTTGGTACATGTAGTACATCAGCCAAGTGCTTAGTTTTGCCATCTTGCATACTCAAAGGAACATTTTCAACATGAGTAATGGGGTGAGTGGTATCATCCCTTGTCTCCACATAGCCTGGGAAATCTAGATTGCATATCTCTCTAAACCACTCTTCATGAGAAGTCATGTGGTTAGAGGCACCTAAATCTACATACAATACATCATTCTTTGATGAACCATTAGCAATCATAATATTCATAAAGTGCTACATGGAAGAATTTGACAAGGCTGTTCAAAGTAAAACATATAAATACTAGGACTGCTAACTATGGCTTTATGAATAACCATCAACCTTTAACTATTCTGCAACACCATTTTGTGTAGGAACTTTAGGTGCTACTACCACATCTTCTTTAATGTAATTTCAAACAACTTTACCCTTCAAGAAATTTTTCATCTTGAACTTTCATGTAGGATAATTGTTCTTATCAAACTTCTTGCTAACAATCTGGCTAAAGTTGTCAAACATTATCCATATTCGTACTATTAAAGCCTCTCTTCTTCTTATTCCTTCTTCTTTTTCCACACTAAAGAACTAAGTCTACAACATGATAAAATACTAATTTAAAAGTACTACAACATATGTACACATGCTCACTAAGTGTGAATCTACTAGAAAAAAAAAGGTAACACAATAAATGTACCATAATCAAGGATGGACTATGTGGGTGTAGTCTACATATAGAATCATTGGCTTATCCTTACGTTAGTCTCCTAACATACAAGTGAATAATATCGTACCACATCACCAAGGAACGTAGTGAATGCTAGCTCATGTAGAGCTTGACATCTTAATAAAGACAACATCAATGGGGCCCATGTCTAATGCAATTAGATCAACTAGTGGCACATAATTTTCATCCAAGCATAGGGAAACCTTAGAGTATACATGTGTGCTGATTCTTTCTTCACCATACTTTGAATGGGTGTTGTAATTCCATAGGGATGTATTTCAATAAATCAATGGCTAGTTTATTAATGAAAATGTGTGTACTACCACTATCCACTAGAATAAACACATTCTTTTCATTAGTGTTTCCTTGAATATGCAAGGTATTGGGGCTCCTAGAGCCAATTTGTGCATCCATGGAGATGGATCAAAGGAAAGTGGTAGCTCTCGAGAGATGGAGGGGGAGGGGGGAGGGTAGTAGGGGTGCTCAAACAAGGACCATGAGGTGGGTAGCCACATAGGTCAAAGGGAAACCCATCCTCTAGATCATAGAACTACTCCAACTCCAAGTCCTCTACATACTCATCATTTTCAACATGTTTCAGGTTATTTGTAACATGTAGGGCATGTAATTCCTTCTCATCATTGTGCCAATCTGCCATTACATACATGCTATGAACTTTGACATTTGCTATCTTGTAGGAATATTTTGAAGCATGGCCTACTCTGTACTTATCTTCACACTTAAAACATAGGTTTTTTTCTTTCCACTCTTTCAAAACATCTAGGTGAATGATGGCTTGGACCATTCGGGGGGCCGAGGAAGTTTAGGGTCTATTTTTAGCATATTTGCCCTCATCATTAGACTAAGTGATATCCCAAAAGTGCCATGTTTCCTTTTAGCATGGAAGATAAGTAGGTAATTTGGGCTTGCTAGTAGGCATGGGGTTGACTGTAAAAACACCCCCATAGGGGGTTGGACTCAATGGGATGTGGGGCTATCCAAAACCTTACTAAAAACTCTAATTTTTATGGTACTTTTATATCTTTCAACCAATTCAATTAAATTGAATAGGGTAGAAGGCTTTTGAGCCATTACATCAATCAACAAGCTAGGCTCAAACCCATAGATATACTTGTGCAATTTTGTATCATCACTAACACTCTCAATATATATGGTCAACTTTATAAACTAATTTGTATGCTCTCACACTATGATATTACATTGGTCAAGTTGATACCATCATCTCTCAAACCACTCTTTTTCCACCGAGAATACAAAGATTTAAATCATATGCATCTTAAAGTCTTCCCAATTAATAAACAGATGATTCTCATGGTTGATATAATGCCACCACGTGTGGGAAAATCCCTCTAGATGAAGAGAATTTTTTGATTATCAATGGATGGGTAAATATTAAACTATGACTCCAATTTGTAGAACCATTCTTCCAAGTCTGATGGGGAGGGTGATTACCCATTGTACATTGTAAAAATGATCTTATCACAAAGCTCATTGGGGCCTTGTTGCCCATAATAGCCCTATTGTCCATGTATACCATGTTTCCCATACATACCCTCTACATACATGCTATCCATATATGCCATATTGTGCATTGAACCCATGTTTTCCTTGATAACCATGCTGCCCGTTGCTATCATGTTAGCCATTATTACCATGCTATCCATTATGGGGCTGAGCCAAATAAGTCCCATAAGGTCTCCTGGGGAGAGTGGGGGAGCTTCTGCTAGTGTGAGGCAAAGGTCTCACAAGGGAATTGGTTGCATAGATGATGGGAGAGCTCAAGAGAGGATCATCATGGCTGTGGAAGGACTCACTAATATCAAATGTGGAAGGAAGGGAAATAGCCTTAGCTCCAAGAATACCTTGTGGACCATGAAGTAGGTCCATTGGTGGAGGCCATAATGATTCATGCTTGGACTCATTTGCCTTATTTTTTGTTGAGGTCATGGCTATCTGGGCTAGAAGAGTGATGAGATATTCCAAGGTCTATTGAGTCTAAGAGTTGGATAGGGCCATTTTCTCAATCACAAGATCTATTTTTGAGAGCATTTGATGATTATTGGCAATCATATCATTGTGCTTTTCCATGTGGCAGATCTCATGTTAACAAAGGGTGTGATTGAACATGCTAAAGGATCCATATTGGGAAATTCTTTTGCCTCTCACCATTATAATCTTGTGTTGAGTTGTGTTCCTATCAAGGCAAGCTCAAGCAACCACCAAGACCCACGGACAACTTATTTTTCAAGAATTTCAAGTGAGCACTAATGGCTACCTCTCACATAGCCTCTCACATAGCAGATGCACTATCTCTCTCTACAAGTGTAGTGAGCTTACCTTGATGCCCGATTGAGTTGCTGTCTCTCTCAAGCACTCTGATAGCTCCATAATTCATGATGCAAGCTCAAGCATCCTCAAACCTTTTCCTCCAAGCTCCATCCTCCATAGCCACACGCGAGAGAAGAGAAGAGAAGAGAAGAGAAGAAGAAGAGAGGAGATGGTGGAGAGCTTCATCTCCAAGATCCCTCACTCTCACAAGCTCACTCCCTTACTCCCTCACACTTCCTCCCTCACACTTCCTCCCTCAAGCTCTCACAAGCAAGCAAGAGAAGAGAAGGAGAGAAGAAGAAAAGTCCACTTTTCCACACACCAAAGAATGAGCTCTCATTTGTCTTTTGAACTTTATATACAAAACCCTAAATCCCATTTGGGTGGTCATTCCCTTTTTACATGGCCAGTCATAGCCTAGGCCCTTTTTCTCCATTGTTCTCATATCTTCCTATCTTCCTTCCTACCACCCATCTACCTTTACAATTTGCATGGGTGGGAGCTCGGCACTCTTAAAATAGATCATGGTGCGCCTTGCACTTTTTTACAAAAGTATTGAATTGCGCTTTTTCTTGTGTGCATTTCTTCTTGATTTAGGACTTTTCTACACTTCTTGTGTTTCCATATTTTTCTTGGCATGCCTTCATATTCTGTTTCACTTTTGCCTTGGCCCTGTCCTCTGCTTTGGAGTTTCCCGATGTTCCACCTTGTTCATTTGAGGGTTAACATTTCCCCCTCTTAGACAAGTGCCAGTCCCATGGCACTTGCTGGTGGTGAGAGGGACGGTGGTGCTGGGTGACTAGTGGCTTCTTGAGGTTGTGGACATACCCTGTTGAGGGTGTGTTGAGGGGATGTCTAGAATTGGAAGGCTCTTGAGTGTGGAATGAGCCCTGGTGTTGGAGAGATGGTGAGTTGTGGGTCCATCTTTGAAATTAAAAATGGTGTTAGATGGATCCATACTTGGAGGATGGCGGGTGGACAAATCCTTCTTTGAAATTTAAGATAGTGTTAGTCGGATCCATCATGTGATCCTCCGTAGGCTGAGTTCATCTACCTTGTTCCAAAGGAGCTTCCTCATTCACTTTCTGATTGTGGATGTTGCATCTGTCCCTTTCTTGGTTATGATTTGTCTGGAAGTGTATTGAATGGGTGATGGGGTCTCTAAAGCTGGTGGTGGGGTCTTCACGTGTACCTGGAAAGGAAAGAAGGTGCACTACCTAGGGTGTGTCTACCTAGTCGTGGAGTGCGTGGAGGCGATGCTAGTGGAATTGGGAGATGGGCCTACCTTGAGCAAACCCTTGGTGGTGTCCCACAATTGAGGACCCAATTTGTGTAGTTGGAGGGTGCGGTGTGTGGAGCTTAGGGTGACAAGTGGTACCTCCCTAGGTGTGTCATGCCCTTGTTGTGCCCTAAGCATGTGTCGTGGGGGGTGGGGCTAGGTATGAAAACACTAGGTGCAAGGAGTTGTGGCATGAAAAGTGATTTTTTTTTGGGATACCAGGGATGCTCTCAGACTCTACCCTAATATTCCTCGGATGAGTCGCGAGGTGGTCTTAGGGATTTAGTTAAGAATGTGTAGCTTTGTAGGTACTCCTTGATGTTAGCCCTCACATTGAGAGGTGTGGCTCACAAAAATGGGTGGTTGCATTGTGTAAAGTGGCTATCATTCACGTCTTCAAGGATCCTTATGAAAAATGAGGAAAGCAAGGTTGCCCTCATCATGAGCCTAGCCATAGCACGACTATCTATTTCTAGGTTAATGTCAAAAAAGAGTGAGGGGGGAGATGGGCTTCCTCAGGTACTAGATTTTGTTTAAGTAGAAACCTGATGATCCTAAGGTAATTACAAGTGGTTATGAAGGTTGGGTCTAGGCGAAGAGAAATCCTTGAGGAAGCTGTTAATATAAGGGCACAAGTCCCCTAATCTAAAGGTCATGCATTCCTCGGGAGTTGCTGCATTGACATTGTAGATATTTGGAAAGTCATACCTACCATGTACCCCCTATCGTAATCCACTCCATGTCTGCGAGGGTAGGGATGTACATGGGATCATTCCGTTCTTCCTATAGCGTGCACTGCAGAAGGTCATCTATGCATCAAAATTGGTGTCCCATATCCTCCTCCGCCACTTGGGTTGCACCTCGTAGCCTTGGATGGTTTTGGAAACCTAATAGACCTTGTCCTACTAGTAGTCCCTAGGCTCCCGCCTCCATTGTGTGATGATGATGCTCTGTTTCTTGACCCATCAGTTCACTAGGGGCATTGGTTGACCTAATTGCATTAGACATGAGCCCCGTTGAAGTTGTCTTGGGTTTTAATTGACTGAAACAATTTGAAAAATTTGCTATGGACTTCTCTCGGCTCTACATGGAGTTTATGATACATGGACAGCTCATCTGCTTAGAGAAAGTTCATGATAATGCTACTTTTCATCTCATTACAGCAAAGCAACTCAAACATGAGTTTAAGAAATGCTCATGCATATTTGTCTTGCACTTGAATTAGAAAATTTCATATTAGCCCTCAAAATTATCTAAGGATTCAACCTTGCAAGCCTTACTTGAGAAGTATAGTGATTTATTTTAGATGCCTACAATTCTTCCCCCTAAGAGACAAGTGGACCACCCACTTGATTTTTAGAGCCTCATTCCAAGCTAGTGAATAAGCCACCTTATAGGCTCTCCAAGTCTAAATGTGAAGAGGTTGCAAAATAATTCAAGGAGTTACTTGAGATGGGTTTCATTGAAAGTATTGCTCAAACGAATGACTTGTTCCACTACTTCCAAGGGTAAGACTCGGTTTAAGTCCTGTGGGTAGAGGAAGAAGAACTCAAAGGGTCAGGATTGGAACTCTTGTTATTGCTAAATAGTCAGCCCCTATAGCCAGTTAACGGGGAGATGATTCTCGTATGGCGGCATGGGCTTGTCAAGAAGCTACTATGGCCGTGCCTGCGCCCTTTGTTGGGTTTGCTCCACAAGTTAACGTCTTCCACTTCTTGTAGCAATAACTCACTCGAGAACCTAAGTACCCTTTGGCTCTTCTGGGGGTAGATTAGGTAAGGGCGGACATGCCTCTCTAATTTACGGTTCTTCTTCAAATGCTTGCTTGAAGTCTTGCCCTTCCTTGGTGTCTTGTTCCATATAGAGTTGGATTGGGGTGGGTGGGGCTGCTCTTGTTCCTTGAATCCAAGTTCCATAAGCTCATCAGTGGAGAGACCAGCTTTTTGCAAGTAGCTACATTTCTACTCCTTGGTTATGCATGTGCTGGTTGGAAGTGTGCACTCCTACAAGCCATATCTTAAAGATTTGGTTGTCAATTCTAGTTTCCTCCTCATTCTCTCCACTGAGTCCTCCCCTTCAACTTGTGTAACATGAAGCACAATGCTCAAAAAAGCTTTCCTCTACGTGCTGGAGCACGCTTCAACGGCCTTGGCTCTGAACTCTGTGAGCACCCTCTCACATTCGGATACTACCAGGGACTCTATCAGTCCCCACACTCTTTCAAGGTTGCATTTCTCCCATTGTTGTGCCTTTTCTTCCATGTTTTCCTTACCCCTCTCCATCTCCTGAGATAGCATCATTACCACCTGTTGTTGCTCGCTCTAGATTTCCATCATATGGGTCTTCTCTTTATCCTGGCGGTTCAACTACTCCTTGGCTATCCTCCTAACTTGCTTAGCCATAGAGTACTATTGGTAGGCATCTGCGATCCATTCTAATAGATCTTCAGTAGTTTGCACGCAACTTTCAAGCTCTGCCCAGTGCAGCTTCCTTTCAATCATGGCCATGTCATCTCTAGTCATAGGGCCATGTCATCTCTAGTTGTAGGGCCATGGCAACCTCTCTTTCGGCCTCTAGCTCAGAATTTATTTTTGATGCTCAGAGGCTTGCCATGTCATCTCTAGTCATAGGGCCACGACAACCTCTCTTTTGGCCTCTAGCTCCATAGCAGCGACCTTCTTCTCTTCCTTGGCCCTCTCTAGTTTAGTTAAGAGTTTGGCCACATAGGCATCATAGTCTGCAGTTGGGGGCGTCATTGGTAGTGCTATGGTGGATGCTTCCAGCTTTTGTCACTTTGCCTGGACTCGGTGTCCACTACAGAAAACCTTTTGGCTCCTGCCCCTAGTGCCATTTCTTATCCTTTTGTGACTAGGAATTGCATCATGGATATGAGTTGAGTGGTGTACATGGAACATGTTGGCTCCCGTGTGGTGAAGGTTGTGAGGGTTGAAGGGAGGGGGTGCAACGGGACCTTGCCCCTCCCTGCGATGACTGGGGCCACTTTAACCATGCTACTGCTGGGTTCTCCTTCGTTTCGTGGGCTCAAGATGGCCATTCCTTTAGAACCATAGGTCTCCTCTACATACCTCTGTATGGCCTCCTCCATGTCTTCATCTTCCTTTCTCCTTAGCTCTTCTTCCTCTTTCTCGGCTCTTCTCTTTCTCTCATCTTCGGCCCTCTCGGACTCCTTTTGGGCCTTCCTTAACTCAGCCCATTCCTCCCTCATCATCATTTCTTTTGTCTCCTTCTATAGCTTTGATTGGGTTCCCTTCATCTGTGCCTTCAGCTCTCCTTGGCCGGACTGTGGCACCTTGATTCTGTTCATAAGGGCATTGTACCTTTGAGTGGAAAAGAGAGTATGGACCATCTTTGCATGCATCTTGATCTCAAGATTTGTAATATCCACTAAACTTATCCCATCCACTGTGGGTATGACAGTCTTGTTCATCCCTAGTATGCTATACATGTCCCTCTTTGGGTGTTGCTCGGTCCTACTAGTTAAGCCTAAGGCCTTCTCCACCACTGTAAGGCTCAATTCTACCTCCACTTGGTGCACTTCTTCCCCTTTCCTGCTTGTCACCATGCCACAGTTCTTTTTGGCATTGAATCTCCTCAAAAGTTATGTGCACTTTTCGTAGTTGACCACCTACCCAACCCTCTCTATGTACTTTTGTAGGCTACACTGGTCCGTGAGTTGTTTTATGGACAACTCCTCCATGATGGTGTCTTCTAGGTTTATGGTGTGCTTGAATATGAACTGGCTGTAGGCCCTCATTTCTACCATCAAGCCATACTTAGCTTGCTTCTCCTCCGTGAACGGAAGCTTGCTACCTTTATCTTGCCTTGCCATTTTGGTTCCTATCATATGTCATGGTTCACCACTAGTACTCTTAAGACATTTTCTTGGAGGATAAATAGGGATTGATCATGCTTTTATGGAAAGAAGAACATGCTCTAAATTTAAAAAGAGAATTTTCCTTCAAAGAACATGCTTTAAGCATAAAAAGAGAATTTTCCTTCAAGCAGTTCTATTCATTTCTATGATTTTATGATACTTTTCCTTGATTTTACCTTACATCCTCCCTTCTTGGGAATGAGAAAAATCCTTCCCAATATTAGACCTTGGGCCATAGTATGGTGCTATCTACTTTGTCATAAGACAATCGTAGAAATTAGGGTTTTTATTCCAAGTGGGCATGGCGATCAAGATTATAAGGACTAATGCATACTTGGGTAATGTAAGTTAGGACATCGGTAAGAAAATTGCCTGAGTTGATGCGGCTAGCAACATGTAGCTCCTCTTCCATAAGGATGCAATCAATGTAAGGATGGGCTAGGACCTGGTTGTCTAGGTGTTTGTTTTGAGTGATGGCCAAGACCTTGAAAGACGTTGGTGCTACGTGAGTCAGGTCATACTCAGTTGTTTTGATGGCCCATCACTGCTCAACATTAGTCATTATTTGGCAACCCCATTTCTCTCATTGGAGACATAGGTTACACCATTTTTGTAGGAATGAGGAGTTAGAGTTAGCCAAGAAAGTGAGTTCCTTAAGCTCAACAGTAGTTGACACAGGCCTTTGGGGCTTGCAATATGATGTTATTAGTTGTTTGATGAATGCTTGCTCTTTTGAGATTTCACCATGATTGATCAACTCCTTTGAGACTTTGGGGGCCGTTACGGTCATAAACTCGTATTCTTCCCAAGTCCACGATAAGGAATGCACCTCAACAGCAAGGGGGTTTTCAAGCAAGCCGAGGTCAAGTCTTTCGTAGCTCCTTGCAAATGTAGTAAATGTGTTATCCAAGAGCTTGATGCAAGTCATAAGCCATCTCCCATATTCTCAAGAAGGTCCTTGCAACTGATAGAAATGATCATCGCTTGTAGGAGGGCCTAAGATTTACTGGCGGCTAGGGTGGACTTGAGCTAGACACTAATGGTTCGACGAGTAGTGGACTAGGCAGTGCCGGATCTAAGGATAACTCCGTAGTCTAATTTGCGAGTCGAGCGCTACTTTGGGGTACTGAGGGTGGCTCCAGTGGCATGGACATTGCATTGCTTCCCTCTTGCGTAGCCAATAGGGTGCCAAGTTCTCTAGACTTAGATGATTCTGGATATCAAGCTACTGTTTCGATTGATATATTGATTGGGGTTTTTTTACCACAACCATCACAAGTTTTGTTGGCTTTGTAGCTTGGGTTTCGTGGGTGTTCCTTTCCTTAGTAGGAGTGGGGCTTCTTGGATATGGGATGGCAGTCGATGTTCATGGTTGTGCTATGCTTCTAGGATTCCTCATCTTGGGCACCCATATCCAGGTTTTACCTTGGTAGTATCCTTGGGCTTGCAACAGATTTTTTGGGAATCCATCGAGGCTTGATTGTGTGTCTATGTCGATATCGTCGAATTGGTCGCTTAGGTTTTGAATGATAGTTGTTGGCCCTACGAGGCCATGTTTGTTTGATGTGCTTAGGCCATTTTTGATGCATTAGTACCCATTTAAGTGTGGGCTCTATGGCCTTGGGCATCGATGGCCTTAGTTGGGGTGGTTTTGTGGTATGGGTTGGTTGTGATAACTCATGACCCTCCTTCTTAGGCTTGGTCCTAGGTGGCTCTATCAGTGGCATAACAGGCTTTGGTGGAGCCTTGCTTCCCTTGCTGAAAGCTGTCATGACTCGAACGTTGCCAATGGATGAATCTGCTATAGATCATAGTCCACGTTGCAGTGTTCTTGCTTCTTAAAAGTGTGTCTTAATAGCTATTCTTAACCTGCATCCTTCGTATTTGGCAATACATAGAAGATGATTGGTAGGCTCTCAAACTTGATAGAGATTGTGACCTTGCACTTCCCTAGGAGTGCATATGACTTTCTCCCGAATGGGCTGAGTTTAGCATTGGTGGGCTGTAACTATGGCTGACCAATGAGGGTCCAATGAGGGTAGATCAAGACATTGAAATCAGCTCCCTTATCGATCAAGGCATCAAAATCATGTTTGCATCGGGTAGTGGCCGTGATGCATAAGGATGTTGGTGCTACTACCTCCTCATCCTCGTCCTACCTCCAGTTTGGTGATGGTAGCTATGCAAACACCGACAGGGGCTTCCAGCATAGGGGGCTCATGTAGTGGGTGTGTGGGAGGATAGTACTTCTTTATGCAACTAGCATTAAACAAGCCTATGCCCTCACCTTCACTGTCATATTCTATGGTGTCTACTTCCTTCCCAAGTCCTCATACCCATCATCAGAATTCGTCTTCTCCTATTTGCTTGTTATCTCCTAGACTCTCGTCTTTGGCATGTCCTTCGTCGGTAACTAAGGCCCAATTGTACATTAAGTTTAGGTCATGCACCTTAGTCCATCTCCACCTAGGAGCATTCAAGAGGTCTTAAGGGGGTTGAGATTGGCAATAGGATTGCCAGTCTGCCTGCTACATATTCGAGGGTCTCATGCAGTTCTAGCCCATTGTTAGGAACATGGAAGGAGATAGGTCGAGGTCGGCTACTTAAGCTCCTAGCCATCATATAGAGTGGCACTGCGGCTCCCTCCTTAACACACTTGTGGTTATTGTAGCCTTTTTATATGTCTCTTCCTCGTCTGAGAATGGGAGATCGATGGTTGCTAGGATGTGCATCCAATCTCACTCATCCTCAGGATGAGGGATGTATTTGGTTAGGGTCCGTGAGACTTCCTCATTGGTGCATCACCCTTGAGCATGGCAGAGATGGCATCCACATCAATAGGGATCGTCTTCCAAGTGTACATCTCGATCTTTACTACTTTTGCCCGGTTTCCTAGGAACATTAGACCATTTCCGTAGTCTTCAATGATTTGAGCGTTCCTCATCCAGGGTCCTCCTAGGAGAGTGTCGTACTCCACTCCCTTCATGACAAAGAAGTTCACAGAGAACTGGACACCCGTGATCTTGACTGGCCAATTCTTTAAGACTCCAAATGGCCTTACTTTCATTCCGTTAGCTAGAATGACGTTGAACCTAGAGATTTCAATAGGCGGGTTTCCCCAAGCCTAGAGCACAGTATGGCTCAACACACTCACTCTCGCCCCAGTATCTATGATTCCCTTCCGTGTTGCATCTCCCAGGGCTAGGATAGGAAAAATTGTGTGTGTCTCAATGCCTTCCCAAAAAGCATTCACGTGGAGTGACTTTGGCACTAAGTTCAATGTCAGGCTGGGTATTTGCGTGACTGCATCATGATCTTGCAAGTCAGCGGCAACATGCTTCATTTGTTCTTCTACCTAGTGTTTCAATTCCTGCCATAGCATAGGGTGTTACCTAAGCACGTTGCCTAAGCTTAGAGTTACAAGAGTGGTCACTAATGTCATGAGGAGGTTGATGTTTGTGCTCCTTGGCCATGGGTCTCAATTGGTTGGTCAGCTCGTGGTGTCTAAACTTGGCTTAGGTGGCACCATCTGTGGCATGGGTGTGTTTCTCGACCTTGGTCATGCAAGTGAGATTGGCATGCTTACACTAGAGAGATCCTCGATCTCATCCTCCAAGATAGGCTCAACATCCTTGAGGTGCTCCTACACTTCTTTTACCCACTCCTTGACTTTGGCTATTGCCTCGAGTTGGCATCTAGGATGGGGATATTCCCCTACCTTGGCACTCCCTTTCTCTACTGAATTTGGAGTGGTAGTTTCTGCCTCTGCATCTGTGACCTTCTTGTCAGTCACTAGCGTTGTCGCATCCTCAGTCTTAAGAGGGACCTTTGCATCCATCTTTTTTCTCCTTCATCGACTCTTTCTCCCTATTGAGGTTGCATCTACATTGCTAGGCCTTGGCAGTGATATGCCTACCTATTTCATCTGTGCTCTGGTCATGACATGTAGCGGGATGGGTGTGTCCTCGCTGCCAAATGTTTCGACCTCGAACAACCCCAAGGGCACTAAGGGCGCATTTGCTGGGTTAGGGGATGGCTTCTGTCTAGGGTAATCAGCAAAGAGGTGAGTGATGCCACACTCGGCACATTTGAGGTCAGGTTTTTCCTTATTCACTTGTTCTCTCTCTAGACATCATGATGATATGTGGCCTGGGTGACCGCAAGTCCAACCCGAGACTGGATCTTGGGCCAGCCCTATGAATCCCCTTCCCCTACCTCTACCTAATGCCATCATTAGTACTGGTTGATAGTCCATCAACACTGGGTTGCCCTCATCATCATATGAAACGTAAGGATTTACATAGGCTTCATCTTTGTTAGGCTCCTCCATGTATTGGACTAGAGCATCACTTGGTGGATGGGTCACATAGGGTCCTGGTGGCCGGGGTATTCATGTCCGGTTGATCTCCATCTTAGGAATGATGGGATTTGCATCATTTGGTGCTGGAATCACTAGCTAGGCTCCCCTCCCAAGGAAATTCGATGGCCTGCTCCCCAAGTAAGGTGGGTTGCATTGTTGGACATAGGGAATCTCCTAGGAAACCTAGAGTGCATGGCATCGTGGCCGAATTTACCACAGTTCATGCATTGGATGTGTGGTCGCATTGGTTTCCTCACCAATTCTTGTAGTTGTGCTAACTCCATCCTCACCTTTGCTAGCTTCTGGCCTTGGTCTACACTCTTCTCCCTATCCCACGTGCTAGGAGTTGATTCCTTGCTAGAGGTGGTGGTCCCCTCTAAGGTCCTCTAGCTGGAGTTATCGCGGCTTGAATTTTGAGAGCTCCTCTCTCACCTGGCCATCCACCCTAATTTCTTCATTGAAGACCCTTGCTAGCACATCTTGCTATAGGCTAGAGTTACCTGTCAAAGCCTTGTACAACTCCTCACTTCAAGTTCTGTTCATGAACACAGTAGAGACCGCTCTTTCAATTGGTCTCTCATTCATGAAGAGGCTACACACATGAGTGACGTAGTTTTTTATGTCCTCCTCGTCCCTTTGATTGACATTCATCAGTCGAACTATGAGGTTATCAGAGTATCCCTCTTCCAATAATCTCTTAATGAAGAGATCTTTTCGTCAAGCAAAGTTTGCTTGCTCTCCCATTTCTAAGCTGGTGTACCATGTCCTACCCTTATCGCCTAAGTAGATTTTGAAAGCTTGGGAGCATTGTGCAAGGTCCATGAGATCGCTGGCCTCACAAACTTTCTCAAATTTCTCAACAAAATTATATGGGTCGCTATTAGGCTGGTCCAACTACTTAACTATAGCAAGGATTTTTTATTGGCTCTTTGCCCCCGAAGTAATTGCTAGGCTTGAGAGTAGCGAGGTTGCTAATAATGCTACCGCACTCTGTTTAGCAGTCGTGTTGTTGATGAGGTGCTTGGTCACAAGCTTGCTTAGTGTGAGGTCTGCCTTTAATGCTTTTTGTCTCTCCATGGTTGGTCCTTCCTTGTTTTTTGCTAAGGCTAGCATGCATCGAGCCTCGTGCACATCTATCTCTTGTTGCAGCTTCCTAGTTCTCTGCTCGTGGTTTTAGGTAGCTATGCTCTATAGTGCTCTCCTAACCACTTCCCTCTCTTTCTCCAGGCTTGCCACCACCTCCTCTACTAGCCTACCATGGACCACTATCCTAGTTAGCATGTTGTGTTCGTTAACCATGTCTTGGACTACGACTGGGAATTCACCCAAGTCGGCTAGTCCTCTCCTTGGTCTGCCTTTGCTCCTGTCCTTCCTGCTTCCTACTCCATGAGGTTGTTAATCAGTCCTAGCAGCTCTAGTGGCACTTTTCCCTCAATCTTGCTGTCCTTTTAGTCCCACTACCATTTTCAAAGGTCCTATTGATGGGGCTCCAAAGCATCCGACTACGTTATGGGGTCTTCTCCTATTGATGTGTTTCTTGAGTTATTAAGTCTAACCGCATTTCTTGTTATTAGCAATCCTCCACTTATGTACACTCAGTGGTGATGTTCCATTGTGCATGGTGCAAAATCAAGCAATTTGTCCTTTTCTACTGCACTTTTGTGGAAGAAATTACTATGTTGGGTGCATCACAAAATGATCATGCAATTCTAGCTATCCCCTCTTCGTGTCTACGACCTAGTATGGCTCTGCGCATGGTCTCTGGTCACTCCTGAGGGAAATCCTTGGGCTACAAGCCTAGTCAGCTATACCACGAGGCTCGTAGAGTCTACCTCTAAGTGGCACAATCATGGTTTTGTCTAGTTTCTAGCCTTTGCAAGACAGGGTGGGCTTTGTGAGGTGTTCGGGAAGGAGTCCCAATAGGTCCTACCCTGGGGGGCTAGTCCTACTCCTAGTTATTTTGTCTTCTGCCCAAGTCATCCAATTCCCAAAACTGGATGGTCTCAAAGTCAGACGATCTGATCGGTCTAGTCCACTGACCTCAAGAGGTGGTCCAACTATTCGTGTGGTCCGATTGCAGTTTTTTGGTCTGATCAGGTTACGTGGTTGGACTAGAGAAGGTCATTTGATTGGATAGGTGGGTGTCTGGCTAAACGAATGGGGTGTTTGATTGGATGGGTGGTCCAATTGGACCCGAGGAGATGATGGTCATCCGACTCATGGAGTCAAATGGTCCGATGCTCCCAATTGGAGGGTTCGATTGTCCGACTCTAGGAGTTAGTGGACCAGGACATAGTGGTTCGACTATGAACCCGATGGCACAACACGATGATTTTTGACTGATTTGTCCTAGCGCTCATCACGGCCCCCTGTCATACCTTCCAGAGCACATCAATGGCATATAAAGAAGATCGTTATGTACCTAGATAGGTCGAGAACACCAGAATCAAAGTGGGTGATCTCTTCTGTGATGAGCAGCTCTCTCTCTCTCTCTCTCTCTCTCTCTTTAATGCAAAATGAGGTATTTCTTGCCACTCTTGGCCTCTTATTGCCTTGCCCAGGCTTGCAATCACCTTAATCTTGCTCCTCTCACTAGTATTTAAACCAAGGCTTCATTTTTTGCCCTTCTTTTCCCTATTTTAGCCTATTATACAACACCAAAAACCCTAGTGTGTGCTCACACTGTTTTTAATCATATCCTACCTAAATAAAAAGAAAAATAATAACACAATATTCCTACTTCTTTAGCCTACTCATCTACACATCAGAAACCAAAATTACTTACTTTCATCCATGATTAAAGTTCCTAAATCTCATACCTACCTCAAGCTCCGATTTGAGGATGAAACCCTTACTTTGATGCTTGATTTGAAGTGCGCAAGTGGTCAAGCTTGAATCCGTTGGTCCCGAAAACAGAACCAAAATAACGTAGAGGCCAACTCAAGAAACCGCCAAGACCCATGGACCGCTTATTGTTCAAGCATTTCAAGGGAGTACTAATGACTACCTCTCACATAGCCGACACACTATCCCTCTCTACGAGTGTAGTGAGCTTGAAAGGTGAGAAGGATCGAAGCTTGCACGCGAGCTATGGCGGGAGAGCAAGAGCAAGAAAGAGAGAGACAAGAAATGGGAACTCCAACAGTCACAATGTGTGACCGGGCCTTCCTTTATTCAAACTGTCACTAAAAGAATAAAGAATAAAGTGACGTGACGGGCGCCCGCCACCTGCAGTGTGCAGTGGCGGGTACTGTCAGTGTAGTAATACACGGGGCGGCACGACGGAGGCGCCTTTACCCCCAACAACCTCCCACTTAAAGGCGAATCTGCCCTAGTGAGAGAGAAAAGAAAAAGAAAAGATAGTACAAATGTACATAGGTGAGGAAAGGTGACATCTCATCCAACGCCCATCAACCTCCTGAGGAAGGCAAAGCGCTCAGTAGTGAGGCTCTTCGTGAGCAAATCTGCAGGATTCTCGTCAGTGGAGATCTTGACAAGGTCAACAGACCTGTCCTCCACGACACCACGTATGAAGTGATACCTCACCTCAATGTGTTTCGTCTTCGCATGGAAGACCGCATTCTTAGCCAACTGAATGGCACTCATAGAATCCGAATGCAGTGTAGGTGTAGCATCAATCCCAAGGTCAGCAACTAGACGGCCTAACCATATGGCCTCCTTGCAAGCCTCAGTGGCTGCAACATACTCGGCCTCAGTGGTAGACAAAGCCGTACACTTCTAAACCCTGGACATCCAAGAGATAGCCCCTCCAGCATAGGTGAATACATAGCCAGAAGTGGACTTCCTACTATCTGCATGTCCTGCATAATCGGAGTCAGTGTACCCCACGACCCCTATATCCTGGCTGCCATAGCAAATACACATATCTGCTGTGCCCTTCAGGTACCTCATGATACCCTTCACGGCATCCCAATGTCTGCTGCCAGGTGTAGCCATATAGCGTGCCACAACACCAACTGCATGTGCAATATCTGGACGAGTGGCTATCATGGCATACATCAAACTGCCCACGGCTGATGCATAAGGGATCTTGACCATCTCGGCCCTCTGCTCATCTGTCTGCGGACAATCGGCCTGTGATACCTTCACATAAGAAGGTAATGGACAGCCAATAGGCTTTACGTCCTGCATGCGGAAGCGCTCAAGGACTTTATGAATGTACTCCCACTGTGAGAGATACAAAAGTCCGTGATGCCTATCGCGCTTAATGCGCATCCCAAGTATATGTGAGGCCTGTCCCAAATCCTTCATCTCAAAGCTCTTCTTTAGCTGAGATTTAAGAGCATCTAGCTCATCATGAGCTTTCCCTACTATCAGCATATCATCAACATAGAGTACCAAGATAAGCAAACTGCCATCACGGGCTTTCTTCGTGTAAAGACACGGATCCATAGCACTCCTGCTGTAGCCCTGTGACTGCATAAAGGCATCAAACTTATGATACCATTCCCTAGGTGCCTGCTTCAAGCCATACAAGCTCTTCTTCAACTTGCACACTAGGTGCTCCCTGCCAGGTTCTGCAAAGCCCTTAGGCTGATCCATATAGATCTCATCATGCAAGTCCCCATGTAGAAAAGCCGTCTTGACATCCATCTGATATAGATCTAAGTCAAGCTGTGCAACCAAAGCCAAGACTAAGCGCAGGGTGGTCATCTTAACCACAGGAGAGAAGACCTCATCAAAGTCCACACCATGTTCCTGCTTAAAACCCTTTGCTACCAATCTAGCCTTGTATGCCGGCTTGGGGTGTCCAGGGGTACTTTTCAGCTTGTACACCCACTTGCATGGCAAAGCCTTCTTGCCCTTAGGCAAGGCAACCAAATCCCAAGTCTCATTCTTATGCAGGGAGTCTATCTCAGACTGCATAGCCCTCTCCCAGGAGTGACTGTCACCCCTGCGCATAGCCTCATCATAAGTGAAAGGCTCTCCTGCATCTGTAACCAAAACATAATGCATAGAGGGCTGAAATCTGTCAGGTGGACGTCTATCTCTAGCAGACCGTCTCACCGCAGGCTCTGCTGCCTGTCTAACTACCTGTCCAACATCCTGGCCCTGTGGAGGAACTGCTGCAGGCTGTACTATTGGCTGTGCTGGAGCTTTAGGCTCCTCCTGAAAGATCACTCTACGGATCTCAACCACCTTCTCAGGCTGCCTGTGCATCTTGTCTTCATGGAAGACGACATCATGGCTGCGTACTATTTTCCGCTCCTGCGGATCCCATAGGCGATAGCCCATCTCTCCTGACTCACCATAGCCAAGGAATATGCATTTAATGCTCTTTGGATCCAATTTACTCCTCTTGTCCTTGGGCACATGGCAGAATGCCTCACATCCAAAGACACGGAGATGCGCATAAGAGGGTGGCTTACCAGCCCAAACTTCCTCTGCAACCTGGAAATCCAATCCACTGGAAGGTGATCGGTTTATGACATGCACTGACGTACTAACTGCCTCAGCCCAAAAACTCGGGGGTAGGCCTGCATGGCTAAGCATAGAGCGCACACGCTCCTGAATAGTCTTGTTCATGCGCTCAGCCAAACCATTCTGGGGTGGGGTGTAAGGGGCGGTCAACTGACGCTTAATACCCCTGTCATCACAAAACTGCTCAAAAGCATGCGAGACATATTCTCCCCCATTATCTCTCCTAAGGCATTTCAGCCTATACCCAGTCTGGTTCTCAACAAGAGCAAGCCATCTCTGAAAAACTGCCAAGACATCGGACTTCTGCTTTATGGGATAAGCCCACACTTTCCTAGAAAAATCATCAATGAAGGTAACGAAGTACTTCGCGCCACCCATAGACATGCAAGGCATAGGCCCACAAACATCGGAATGCACCAATGCCAAGGGCTCACTCATGCGTGGCCTACCCGATTTCTTATGCGGAGACCTATTCTGCTTACCATAAAGACAATGATCACATGAGTCAAAACATGCATAATCCAAAGGCGGAAGATACTGCAAACCAGATAACATTTTCATTCCTTTCAAAGACATATGCCCCAAACGGGCATGCCAAAGTGATACATGTGGGATAGAGCCCACTGCCAAAACATGGTCTACAGAAGACCCAGATACAACAAGAGGATAGAGGCTGCCAGCCTTGGTGCCTCTAGCAAGCACAAGTCTGCCTTTGGTAATCTTCCAGGTAGAATCCCCAAAACAGACATGAAATCCTGCATCATCCAACTGTCCTGCAGACATAAGACTACGCGTAAGCGCAGGTACATGACGTACATCCCTGAGCAAAAAGGAACTGCTAGTGGAAAACTACAACTGAATATCTCCACAGCCCACAATATCAAGAGACCTGTCATCTCCAAGTTTGACTGATCCAGATACAGTACGGTAAGAGTGAAACCACTCACGGTAAGGCGTCACATGGAAGGACGCACCTGAATCCAATAACCAGCACTGTGCATACATACTAGGTGTCTCAGTCAAGTGTGAAGCATCAGAAGAACTAGCTGCAAGTATAAACTCATCACCACCATCGGACTCTTCAGTCTGCGTGACATTAATTTCCTCAATCTTGACGTTGGACTTCGCAGGTACTATGCTGCGATCAGAGGACTTCTCCTGCACTTTATCTTTCCCCTTATCCTTGCGCTTCTCATTGCGCAACTCATGACACTGTGGTCTAATATGGCCCTTTTTCCCACAATGATGACAAGTGACATTTGCATTGCGTCCACGCGACTTACTACGCGACTTGCCACCACGAGATTTAGACCGACCCTTCTGCGAGTCACGGCCTCGGCCATTACCACGGTCATACCTGTCATTCCTGCCTCTAACTGTCAAAGCATGACTACCACGAGAGGCATCCAAGTTTTTGCGATTCACCTCTTCCTGAAGAAGAGCACTCTCAACATCTGCCAATTTTAGAGTAGCACTAGAGGCACAAAGAGCAGTGCGGAATACATCCCATGACTCATTCAGAGTTCCAAGCAAGAAAAGAGGAGTTACTTCCTCTCCAAAGGTGATATCCTGCGAAGTCAGGTTCTTCAGTATAGCATGGAACTGGCTCAAGTGAGCAGACATAGTCGCATTATCCTTCATGCGCAGATCCATAAGCTGCTTCAACCAGTACATCTGACTCGCCGGACTTTTCTTATCATAAAGATTCTTGATCTTATTCCATAGATCCCATGCACTCTGTGCTTCCTCAAATACATTATTATGTACCTGTTCAGTGAGAGACAATACAATCGTGGACTTGCATAGCTCATCAAGTTCAAGCCAGTCGTCAATGTCCATAGTTTCAGGCTGCTCCCCACTCAACCGAAGTGGCTTAATCTGAGATTTCTGCACCAAAACCTGCCATATTTGACTCTTCCAGTAAGAGTAGTTGGTACCATCCAACTTTGTAATGTTAAAGATGGCACTATCATGCGAAGATGACGCCATTATGCAGGCTGGAAATGCCCAAACAGTCCAAAACTGCTTGCTGTTTTACTGCAGAAACTGCCCAAAAATGACCAAAACGGGGTCCAAAGGGTGAGCAAAGTGTGCCAAAATTTGCTGCCCACTTAGTACTAGGTGCGGTACACCAAATCAGGATATTTCAGCATGAAAAGTACACCTCAGTCCACCAATAACTGCTTGTTGTAATAAATTGCAGGTATGCAGTCTAGAGAGCAAACTGTCCCAAAATAGGATCCAATGTCAAGCAAACAATGCTAGGTCCAAAGCCGGCATGAAACGGACATAAGCAAGGCCAATGACAGTGAAAAGAACATGAGCTCAACACCAAGCATGTCAAAATAACATCTGCCAGTGAAAGGCACACCCCCAGACACTCTAGGCAAAGTGTTCCTGTAACTGCCAAAACCTGACACAAATAGGTATCTGCTCAAAGAGAAAGATCCAAATATGAGACTCAGCTCATAAGCATCCTGTGAACCAAGAGTACATCAATGCATATCCATAAAGATCGGAGTATGATCCCAAAGTCTCAATGTGTATGTAGCTGCTCAAGACATAAACTGCTTCAAATACATGTAAGTGCTCCAATAGCATGCAACTGCCAAAGGTCAAGAAAGCATGTAAAATGCTCCCACTGGCACAAAAGGCGTACAAAGCGAGCTCAGAAGCAAAAACAACCCAAGAGAAAGCACCAGTGATAAGTGACCCTGTCAATGCATCAAGCGCATCCGAGAGAGCATGACATACATGAAGCACCGGTCGTATTAACCATGAAGCAATACATAAGCCCAAATAAGCTCTCGGTCAACTCAATGACATCCAAATAGCAACCAAGATCAGTGATCAAGTAAGCCGGGAATGCTCAAATACATCCAAATCCAAGCTCCAAATGTCGGTATGGCATACACGAACCAAATAGCATATGTCACGAACCAAAGCATGTAATGCAAAAGCCTAACTGTCAAGCAGAGACATGAGGCATAGGCGGTCCACGAGCATGCCGAGTCAGTCCAAATGCCAGTGAAGACGGAGCTAATGCGAAGCTCAAAATCATCCCATAATCTCATACATATGCTCCAAGTCGTCCCCAAATGTCAGAGATATCATGCCAAAGCTCAAAGCATACATCCGGTATCGGTAGGTAAGTGCCAAAGCATGTAAAGTACCTTCAGCCCACTGTTATTCCAGCATGTATTTACTGTTCTAAACAGTAGATTTCAGCCCCAAATTCAAGCCAAAATCATGGTCAAACCAAATGCATACATCCCCAATACATCCGGGTAGGAAGTAGACCGCATACGGGCATCAAACAAGGTAACCGGAGTAGAGTATAAGCATTAAATGCCAATGCCAAGTGTGGCTGCCCTGTTTCCAGCACTGTATAACAGTAAATAACAGTCCCAAATCAGCCAATATTTCAAGCCAAAATCATGGCATAATCATGTGCATACATTCCCAAGGCACTAGGCATCATGTAGACCGCATACGGGCATCAAATAGCACAACCGGAATGGAGTATAAGCAACAAATGCTAATGCCAATGGTGCTGCCCTGTTTTCAGCCTGTTATGACAGTTTATGACAGTCCCAAATCTGAAGAAATCAGCCCCGAAAGATCAAGACCAATACCCAAAGCTTGAATGACATCAAACATGAAGTCTATAGCCCTCTTGATCAAGGTAGAGAGCAAGAAGCAATGGCCAAGTGTGGAGCTGAAGTAGATGAGTGCTCACAGCCTGGAAAAAATGATGCAATCTGCCCTGTTGGTGCTGAACTTGCTGTTGCTCCACATGGGCTAAAAAGGGGGTAATGGGGGGCTCAATGATGGCCCAAGGTAGGCACATACCAAGCCATGAAGGCCCAATGCAAAGGGGAGGGAAGATATGAGCTATGGAGCTCAAGAAGAGTGGTTGCCCTTTGTTCCTGCCCTGTTTCAATCTGAGAATACACTCAAATGCCTGCAAATGCTGAAGCAATACCTCAAGGGCAAGGCCCTGATGAAGCTCAAGAAGGCCAGGATGGAGCTCGGGAAGCCGGGGAGAGTCGGGAGCTCAAGAGGTCGGCTATGGCCGCCGGGATGGAGACCCAATGCGTGAAGCGAGTCGATGCGAAGGTCGGGAAGCACCGAGTCGAGCTCGAGCAAGAGAATGCCAAGCTCTGATACCAGTTGAAAGGTGAGAAGGATCGAAGCTTGCACGCGAGCTATGGCGGGAGAGCAAGAGCAAGAAAGAGAGAGACAAGAAATGGGAACTCCAACAGTCACAATGTGTGACCGGGCCTTCCTTTATTCAAACTGTCACTAAAAGAATAAAGAATAAAGTGACGTGACGGGCGCCCGCCACCTGCAATGTGCAGTGGCGGGTACTGTCAGTGTAGTAATACACGGGGCGGCACGGCGGAGGCGCCTTTACCCCCAACAGAGCTTACCTTGATGCCCGATTGAGTTGCTTTCTCCCTCAAGGACTTTGATAGCTCCATGATTCGTGATGCAAGCTCAAGTATCCTCAAGCCTCTTCCTCCAAGCTCCATCCTCCATAGCCACGTGCAAGAGAGGAAAAGAGAAGAGAAGAGAAGAAGAAGAGAGGAGATGGTGGAGAGCTTCACCTCCAAGATCCCTCACTCTCACAAGCTCATTCCCTCACACTCCCTCCCTCAAGCACTCACAAGCAAGCAAGAGAAGAGAAGGAGAGAAGAAGAAGAGTCCACTTTGCCACACACCAAAGAATGAGCTCTTATTCTTCTTTTGAACTTTATATACAAAGCCTTCAATCCCATTTGGGCAATCATCCCCTTTTTACATGGCCGGCATTTTTTTCTCATTGTTCTCGTATCTTCCTAGCTTCCTTCCTATCGCCCATCTACCTTTACAATTTGCACGAGTGGGAGCTCCACACTATTAAAATAAATCATGGTGCACCTTGTGCGTTTTTACAAAATTATTGACTTGCACTTTTTCTTGTGCGCCTTTCTCCTTGATTTAGGAATTTTTTGCACTTCTTGTGTTTCCATATTTTTCTTAGTGTGCCTTCGACTTCCGTTTCACTTTTGCCTTGGCCTTGCCCTCTACTTTAGAGTTTCCTAATGTTCCACCTTATTCGTCTAAGGGGGTTAAGAGTTTCTCATTCATTGAGTCCTTAGAGTCTCTAATCTCCTCTAGACCACCTCATGGGCCTTGCCTTGCCTTTCTATCTTGCCATCTAAGTGCAATCCATAAGACCCCATATAAGTAAAATGGGTATAACTTCTAGTAGAGAACTCTAATTGAACAGATTTTTTATTCAAATCAAAGAGAAAAAGCCCTCTTTGATATGAGCTATGAATTTTTATGAAGAAATGGATAAAAGAATTATATAAATAAATGTTTGTTCAGATCTTGGAGCAATCTACACTACTTTGTCCACAAAGACCTCAGTGCACAAAAATGGCCATATCTTTTAGGTTGTATTCTCAATTGGAGAGATTTTTTATTTTTAAAAAAGGGAAAAATGTGATATTTGAGATTATCTATATTTTTTTCTCTAAGATACAATACATAAATTTATTGTACCAAGATTTTTGTGATTGACCTTGATTGCGTGCAACTAAAACACTACATCTCATAGTTCCAATAGGCACTGGATGGGTGGGTCATGGGCTAAGGAGCCTAAGCATCATAGTAACCAACATCCATATCATATTCAACATGATTCCAAGAACATTTAGGCATTATTTTTCTCTACTATTACTTTATATGAAAGCCTGAGTGTCATATATCTCCAATGGACTGCTTACATATCCAGTGCCATACATGGGTGTCTTGATCAATGAGAGTGTCTCATATCAAGGGGTATCTCATCAAGGATGGGGCAGTTAGGGGGTATCCCTACACTTATATAAGATTACTAGGCTTTAGATCACTGGGAGATGGGTAAAGTTACCCCATGCTAGATTGTGCACCCCATAAGGGTCTTGAGTGGTAAGTGAGGGTCATCTCTCTTTTGGCTTACCACATTGCTTAGCATCAGTCTTTCTACTCAACTAGAGTATACATGGTAGACATTTTTAATTATTCAAACAACATAATATGAATTGAGAAAGTAAACATTAAGCCTTTTTATGAGATGCAAAAATGGGACAAGAGCTTGGGTGGAGGGTTTACATTGGCAATCTAGTGACTCATTGACTACTACTAACCTTTTACAATGGCTTATTACTCTCTTTGGGATAAATTCAATACACACATAACAAGTTAAGTGTTAGGGTCAGATATAACCAATTGGGTAAAGTTGACATGGTGCATTGGAATGCAAATAGGAAACAAGCAAGCTGATTCAATGTGGGTAGCATGAATTCAATGAAGGAATCGATTTGTGAGGCAATATGTACCCTTAATCTCTCCAACAAAAGGACTAAGCTCAACAAGTGGATTAAAATGAGATATTAAGGTTGAATTAATAATCTTTAGTGCTTGAAGTAGATGGATGAAGC
Source organism: Lygodium microphyllum (assembly GCF_053477565.2). Lineage (NCBI taxonomy): Eukaryota > Viridiplantae > Streptophyta > Polypodiopsida > Schizaeales > Lygodiaceae > Lygodium > Lygodium microphyllum. The sequence goes on along the minus strand of NC_141163.1, from coordinate 35,051,723 downwards.
ATGTTCTAATAAGGGCTCAAGTCCTCCATCAACTCAGCTCGAGGAAGCCAAACACCTTCAATGGGATACAATCTTCAAGATTTTGATGCTTGCTCTTATGGTGGGGGCTCCCTTACTTGATTTGGAGCTTGGTCTTCAAGATTTGAAAGCTTCAAGTGGAGCTTTCATGGCTACCCATAAGAAATCTTTGCGTGCTAAGCTCTATGTTTTCAAATTGGGTGAATGTAGCCAAGAATGGCTAAGGAATCTTTGCATGATGAGATCCATGCTCTCAATCTAGGTGAATGTAACCCCCAAGAATGGCTAAGGAATCCCCTAAGGGCTGAGATTTAGAGGTTGTGGATTGATTTGAGAGCTCAAGCTGAGGGGCTATGGCTGCTCTCTTGCTGTCCACAACAAAATGCTTCAAACCCTATGAAGAGTTTCAAAGAATAGGGGAAAGGCGGGTCAAGTTGGCTTCGAGGAAGCCATTTAAGCTAGGAAAGTAAAATTGATGCCTCAACAAGTGGAGGAGAAATAGTAGGGAGTAGGAAGGGTGCAGCAAAAAATGCATTGCAAATTGTGGGTTGTTCCCTAGGAAAGATCCTAGGCAGAAACCCTTAACAAAGGTGCTTCCCTTGGTCCTTGGGAAGAGAGGGAAGATCTTGTGATCTCAGTTGATGACATTAAGGGCTACCATGGAAAGAAAAATGGGTTTTCTTAGATTGAGTAGCCATGGCAACTTGCATGAGAAGAGAGAGTGAGGGTTTGAGCAAAAAAAGTAACCAGGGTTTTGCCCTTCTCTAACTCCCAAGTCTCAAACTTTTTCCTAAAATCCCTAAAATTTGCACAAAAAAAGAGTGAAAACATGATAAATTATCCATTTTACCTATAGATGTGTTGAAAGCTCTAGTCATAGCTCTTGCTTACCTCCAAGAAAGCTGCCACTAACAATAGTCCTCCTTGCTGTACCTTTACCTGCTCACTAAGTAATTAGGCCCTTTTAAGATTTGAAAAAGGAAAAAAGGACCAAAGCTTGAAGCTCTAATACCACTTGTAATGAATGAGGTTGAGAGGAGAGAGGAGAATGAGCAAAAGGGAGAGAAAGATAGGAAGAAGAGAGAGAAAGACATGAAATAAAGGGGAAAGAGGAAGGAAGACATGGACGCTCAAGGAGAAGATGAAGATTCAATTCTTGATTATACATGGATGCCCTAAACTAGGTCTCTTACACATTTCATACCCCAGTCAGTGTAATTGGGTATCTAACCCCTAGTTCCCATGCACCTCACTCATTACAGTTCTCTACCTTCCTTCCTTTCTTGTACACATATTTCTTATTTCATGAAAGCTCTCTCAACCACATCTCTCACACTAATATGTATCTCTCAACAAGCAAGATATGAGATAGTCTAGAAACAATGTGAATTAGGATTTATATGGGCACTTGGATTGGCTCTCCTCCTCTTCAATGATGCTTGCTATGTATGTATACTTGCTATGGAGCAACACAAATGAATCACTAACCAGAGAGGAGGGAGCTTGAATTTATAGGCATAAAATTTTACCAAATATAATATAAGTCAACCATCCAAATAGAATTACTCTAATCAGGTTAGCCTCCATAGAATGACCAAAACCTCGTAAATGGGTCGCCATCTCTCTCTCCTACCCTATATATACATACTCTCTTACCCATGCTCTCTATCCCTCTTATTTACACACACACACACACACACTCTCTCTCTCTCTCTCTCTCTCTCTCTCTCTCTCTCTCTCTCTCTCTCTCTCTCTCTCTCTCTCTCTCTCTCTCTCTCTCTCTCTCTCTCTCTCTCTCTCTCTCTCTCTCACATATTTTTTCTTGATCTCTCAAGTATGAGAACTTGATAATGGTAACTATAGTTATTAGGAACACAATATATTAGTACGTGGGATTATTATCCAAGTGAATCCTAAATACTCACAGTGGCACACATGTACAATCACTTATTTGTGTAATCATTTAATTGTTGATGGTCTCAAGTCATATGTAGTAGAAGAAGATGACTGTTGAGTACATACTACAATACCTATAGTAAAATATCAAATTTTTCCATAACATATGCTTTTAAAAAATTACTATTTTCAAATCTAATGTTGGGGCGAATAGTGATTTTAATTCTAGAGTAGAATCTTCATCCAACTATGCACAAGGTAAGTGTTTCTAGGGACAAGCTGAGGTGTTTCAAATTTGGTGAAAAGTGGTCTCTCGACCACAAGAAAAAATGTAAGGCAGGGAATGAAAAAGTGAATATGATAATTGTAGATGATTTTGATGAAGACTCTCTTAAGGAGAATTTTCTCCAAGTAGAGGCCACTTTTACTTATGATAAGCCGAATGATTATGAAGAGGACCCCCATGATGAGTTTTATGATCTTATGGAAAGATTTTTCTTCAACTCATATGGGTTCTATACAGATGATTCATTAAATAATACTCATGATTCATGGACCATTTGCAAAGGACTATATACACTAAGTCTCAAAGGGACTATAAAGGGGAGAGTTTTTTACATTCTCATCAACATGGACAAGAGACACAATGTTGTAAATAACAAGTCTCCTAATGGGTTGAAGGTTCTCAAGAAATTGACCTTTCATTGAGAGTAAAAGTGGCTAATGGAGAACATGCGATGAGTAAGGAAGTATTTCCACATACTATTGTTGTCTTATCAATCACATTACCAATATGGTGAGACTTATTGCTTTAAAAATGGGTCCCATTAGCATAATACTTGGCTACAATTGGTGCAAAAGACTTACAAAGTTCTCGATGGACCTTGAGAAACAAGCATATGGAGTCCACTTGGAAAGGAGAGCAAGTAGTTCTTCATGGAATTTAGAGAAAAACATGTTAAATTAATCAACCTAAATAATCTCAAGAATGAAATCAATGCAATCTCTTGTATATTTACTCTTCTTCTTTCCAATGTGGATAAATATTAGTAAGCTTCTTCTTCTAAAACAATGGATCCATGTTTATGTAAGCTCTCGGAAGAGCACAAATATATATCAGTGAATAGACTTAGCACCCAACACCAAGTCCATTAACAAGCCACCTTATAACATTCGAATTGAAAGTGGTATCTATCACTTTTTTTAAATGCCATTCGTGGAATCAAATGTACTCAGTACCTTTTAAGATATAATTAATTAAATACTACAACCATTCTTGTTCAATATAGTCCTAGTCTTCTTTGATGATATACTTATCTATAGCAAGAATAAGGAAAACCATTTATAGCATATTAAAGAAGTCTTTGACACATTGCAAAAACATAAGCACTTTTCCAAAGAAAGTAAGTGCACTTTTATTGCAAATAAAGTGGAGTCTTTGTTTCACATAGTGGGCAAAAAGGGGATCATGGTTGATCCAAAGAATGTCCAAATAACATGTTAAAGATTGGCTTATTCCAAGTGACTCAAATTCTTTGAAATTATTTCTAGATATTCCACTCATCAATTGATTGAAGTGCAATGACTTCTTTTGGGATGTTATAGCCAAAAAAGGCTTTACTTAATTGAAATATTTACTTATTTTAGCACCTATTCTTGTGTGTCTAGATTTTTTGAAGGAGTTTACCATTTGTGTGAATGCTAGTGAATTTGGTAGTAGGGCTATTTTGTACCAAGATCATGGTATGATTGCCTACGAGAGTAGGAAGCTTGAAGATAAGGAAAGAGAACTCCATATCTATGAGCAAGATATGCTTTTTGTATTCTTCATGCCATTAAGAAATGGTATTATTTCCTTCATGTTGGCCATTTTAAGGTCAAGAGAAATCATAGAGTTTTAAAGTAGTTTCTTTCACAACTCAACCTATCTCTAAAGCAAAGGCAATGGAAGATGGAAGAGGTGGACAAGCTATGCAAACAAATTCTCAAGAGAAATCACCAACTCATAGAGGTCTCCCTCTAATCAGCCCAAGAGAAGGCCAAAATAAAATTGCATGAAAGACACACATTATGGCCTTTACAACAAGCATATGACCAATGGAAGGCCACATATGTAGGATTATAGGAAACAATAGTTACTAACCTAATAAGGACTATTAGCATAGTGGAAGTTGAAACACAAAAGCTATATGAAATTTATCTAATGAAGTTGTCCAATGACCTAAGAGCAATATTATATTGTGAAAGTTAGCATAAGATGTGATTGGAAGTGTACAAACTTTTCATAGCTAAGTAGCACAACCTACTCCAAAAAGAGTCTAAGAAGTAGCGTTATTGATCCACACTCAAGTTCCAAATACTGCTCCCTTGTGCATAGTACAATTGCTTATATAAACATTAGAGAATATAACAATGAAGTGGCTAGACCCCCTCAATCTCATTGTCTATTGAAGCTCTTATAGGGCATAGGGAAGTAGGGGTAGATACCTCAAGTTGAAGCCAAGAGAAGCATGGACACGTTTACCAAAATGATGATACCTCATCTTGGAGAATAACAATAAGATGTGGGAAGCATTCTATTATTCACATGAAGAAGAAAGAGTGGATTGACCCTATTTCCATTACCCACAATGGCATGGCAAAGAGTATTAAGAAAGTCAACATGATAGGTGTAAAGTTTTGAGAATTCCAAATATAAGATCCCCTGATACTAGTAAGATCTATATTTCAATCCATAGACATTGTAAGAGAATCCACCAACTACCATAACTCATTTATCAGAACATGAAACTATCTTAGGCTCCTCGTAAAGCTATTATAACAATCCATTACACTGGATGAAGATGGGCTCCCATTGCTATTTTTTGATATAAATGTAGATATTGATGGAGTGTCAATGGGTTTCCTTCAACTCAAAGAGCTACATTGGTGACTATATTTTGTGTATCATTGTTAAAGACATGGTGGACAATGGGTTTGCCAAGTGCATATACACTTTCTACCCAAATTCAAAAAGAAAAATTAGAAACAACATGTCACACCAGTACTACACCTAAGGACTCTCAAGTTACAAGCACCTATTGGCCTTTGTTAATTTGGTTCCATCTCTAATACCTTAGCCCATACCCCCACATCAAAATCTTACAATATATCAAGGGCATGATAACCAAATTGTCACATTGAGATCAACATAACACAATAATTTCACATCAATAGGGTCCTAAAGTGTGGGATAACATTCCAAGTTTACTTGGAATTCAATCAAGCTCCTAGTTACACAAGTATGTGCACCACTCAACTGCATATCTAAGGTAGATATACCCTTTACGCCAAGGAAGAGTGATATAATAAATACATTGGACCTCTTTTGTAGACCCATCAACATTTGTGGTCCATATCAACCGTGATTTGGGTTAGATAGTTTTCACTCCACCTCTCTTTCATGTAGCATGCTAGATCATAATCAACCTTCAACATTGCTAGCCCAAGTTTCTTTTTCCAACTCTTTAGTATCAACCACCATTCCTACTCTACTAGGACTCTCACATTGATTGTCCCAGTATTCATTGTCTACAATAGTAACTTGTGTTTGGTGAAAATTCCATGGGGCTAGAATCATCTAAGAGGGAAGCAGAATGTTAATCTGAAAAGGAAAATGTTGATAATTATTTAAGAAAAAGATGGTTTTATAAATCAATTGGATATTTTATTAACATTTGGGATCCCTCCCATGCAAATTGTATCAATGTAAGTAGTACTATTTAGTTATGATGATTGAAGGTAAGTTCTATGTGTATGAAATTGAAGGGAAGACCATTGATGTAGGCACAAAAAGAGACAGGATGCCAAGGGAATTGGAAAAGTCTAACCCTAGAACTCATATATACAAGAGATTAAAAACAATAGAACAAGCTATTTGTGTGTGTGTGCAAACTTTGCCTTCTAGATTTCTTGTGAGTCTATTATCTTTGAGTGAGAGTCAAGGATCGGGGAGTGTAAGAGTGTTTGAAGTGAGAGACATAGCAATGAGAAGATTCTTGTATTATTTCCTCTCTTCTCCATCCCATCTTCTTAGTGAGTTATAAATGCAAGCAAGAGTGTGCGAAGTTGAGAGTATGAATGAGTGATAAATATGGTATAGGAATCTTTCTTCTTTTATTCATCTCCTCAAGCTCATCATTAGAAACTCTATCAAGCATATACAATAATAAAAGCAAGCATTAGGGGAGGTTTTGACTCATTTTTAAGACTTTTAGGCTATTTGGGATTCTAAGAAACATTCCATAAGAATAAATGAGGGTGACTCTATCAGTAGAGAACTTTTGGGGTTACTTTTTGATCAAGAGATTGTAAGTTGGGTATATAAACTCCAAATTTGCAAGAAGTTAGTGAGTTAGAGTCCTTTTATCAAAACCTTTCCACTGATATGTTACATTATATAGTTTTGAGTGACAATGTATATAGTTACCCATCGGCACTCTTTGTTTAATACGAGGATGATATGGAAATTCTTACAAGGACCAAAGGTGAGTCCAAATAACCCCTAATGGTCGAGATGGAAGAGTGCATATGTGGGTTGTGGAGCATGGCTTACCCGATGACTATGATGTAATAAGCATTGGTGAGTGCACTCTCTAGCTTGTATAAAGTCTTTTAGATTCATTAGGCATATGAGAAGGCTAGGTGAAAGATAGTCATGTGCTTTGTGAGTCAAAATGCTTCAAATAATAAGGATGTGTCCAATGGTCCCAATATTAAGCTCTTACAACACAATAATTCACTAACAAAACTAGAATATTAGACTCTATGAACTCAACTTGGAACATGGATAGAATATTCTTATTCTTTTAAGAGCTCAATTACTCTTGGATTAGCCACCTATCGCTTACATGGCTCTAACTCCAACTCTTACTCTATATCATGCCTACTTCATTTCATGAATGTAAAAAACATGATGATTAAAAAAGAGATGTAATAAATGATCAATGATGCCTCTTCCTTTACTAGGTTGCATTTTATGTTATTGGGGGGTATGACATACTCTCCAACTCAGCATATCTACATTCATCCTTGAGACATGAGAGTTTGAGGTTTAGTATTCATTTCTCACACAGTTATTTTGTTGCATGAGCACTATATATTCAATATTCATTCACATTTTGATTCAATATGTTCATTGTCTCTAAGTAACCTTAACCCTAATTTTGTTCTTTGTTGAGCTTATTCTTTGTCATTCACTTTTTCTTGTGTTTCTATGTTAGGGTATTTCTTTTTAGGGGATGCATGCAAAGCTTTAAAAAGATTATGAGTGTGACAAGAATTATTTTGAGGACCTTTGATCATGTCTTGGAGCTTAGCTTGTTGATAAGATTACAATTAAAAGCATTGAATAAGCTCAATCATATTTCCTGATAATGAGATGACATTTAGGCAAATAATGGCCACACTTTATGTTGGCCCCAAAAATTCGGTGGCATGCCACTATTTTAAGAAATGGTTAAATACTATTTCGATTAATTTTTTAATTTAAAATTTTTATCTATTAGTGTGGGAGCTTTCGCTCAACCGCCAAGACCCACCGACCGCTTATTGTTTCAAGTGTTCCAAGCCGAGCACTGGTGGCTATCTCTCACATAGCCAATGTGCCATCCATATCTACGGGTGTAGTGAGCTTACCTCCATGCCAATCGAGTTACCTCCTCTCCCGCGCACTCTGGTAGCTCCACGATCCAAGTGCAAGCTTCAAGAAAGCTCCATCCTAAAGCTCCATGCTCCAAGCTCCATCGCCGTGAGGAAGATACGAGAAGAGAAGAGAGGAGAAGAAGAGAGGAGAAGATGGAGAGTGTCTCCTCCTCGGTCCCTCACCCTCACACACTCACTCCCTCACACTCTCACACTCCAGAGAAAAAGAGAGGAGAAGATGGAGAGCTTCTCTTCCCCAGTCCCTCACCCTCACACACTCACTCCCTCACACTCTCACACTCCCTCTCAAGCACAAGCTCAAGCAAGCAAGAAGAAGAAGAAGAAGAAGAAGAAGAGGAGAGCCACTTTTGGCCACACATAAGAATGAGCTTCTCATTCACTTTTCAACTTTATATACAAAACCCTAAATCCCTTTTTGGGCGGTCATCCCCTTATCCCCCTTTTTCACATGGCCGGCCATGGCCTAGGCCCTTTTTTCCATTGTCCTTCTATCTTCCTAGCTTCCTTTCCACCGCCCATCTACATTTGCAAATTTCACGAGTGAGAGCTCAGCGCTCCTTAAATTAAATCATGATGTGTTTGCGCTCTTTTACAAAAGTATTGACTTGCGCTTTTCCTTGTGTGCCTTTTTCCCTTATTTAGGACTTTTCTGCGCTTCTTGTATTTCTAGATTTTTCTTGGCACGCCTTCGTCTTCCGTTTCACTTTGCCTTGGCCTTTGTCTTCTACTTTAGCTTCTCCATATTTTCCTCCTTGTTCGTCTGATGGTTAACACTCCTAGACGAGTGCCAGTCCCATGGCACTCATTGTCATAGGTAGCGGGCTTTGGCTTGCACTGAAGACATGGGTGGAAGGAACATCAGTGGTTACTATGGAGGAGTGTTGGTGGTGATGTGGAGGAAGTTTGTTGGGGGCACGTTGGTGGGCTAGGTGGCTGGTGGTAGGGTTGTTGCAGTTGGTGGTAGGGTTGTTCTTTGTTGGGGATTGCATTGATGGCTAGCACAAGTGTTGGTTTGTTGGGGATTCTACACATGACGATTCTTGGCGGTCTTGTAAGATGATAAAGGATAAGAATTTAGAGTTGGGTGTCGATGAAGAGCAAATGACACTTTCGTTAGAGTCTTCAATACCTACAATTGAAAACCTCTCATAGGTGGTCTCTCCCTAGGGGTAGTGCTAGTCTTCTCTATCGTGCACAAGACATAGTTCTATTAGTTTGGGAGACAGGTCAAACTCTAAGCAAGTTGAGAGCATTGTCCTGTACTTGAGGACCCAAACTGTGTATATATTTCGGTGCAGATATTATATGAGTGCTCATGCATACTTAGATATTACATAGTTAAAAGACTGCAGGCTCGTTTCTCGTAACAATGTGTGGATGAAGCAAAGTTGTCCATGTTGAGAAGAAGTACACGTGAAGGTGTATGAGACATTCTTTGCGTTGTGTTTGTACAATGTAGCATAAATGAACACAGGGACACTGCACTTTCGGTAGCTGGGAGTTATTGGACTTGCTTGATGAGGACGGTGTACTTTTCATGGCCATTCATGCAATGCTTACCACAATTGATTGCAATGGTATTAAGGTAGAGTGCAAGAGGGAATCGTGCAAATGGGTCAGGGTGACAGGTCTAACCATAGGCAAGACAATCTCCCTAGGTATGTCCTGCCCTTGATGTGCCCTAAACAATTGTGGGTGTTGCTAAAGGGCTAGGGGACTAGGGACAAAGCTAGTCGACCAAGGTCACTGGATATACCTAATTTGAGGATCCCTAGGTGTTGTGCTGTGATCATGCAGGGTGCTTCGTATCTTTTCATTCTTTTCTTTTCTTTTTTCCTTTTTCGTTTCTTTTTCTTGTGCTTTTTTCTTTCTTTCTTTCTTTCTCTTCTCTTTTCTCCTTTTTTTTTTTTTTTGGACTTGCCTAAGTACAACCATTGCAATATGTTGAGGCTATCAGCCTTTCAATGGGTTGGGAAATGTCAAGCTTCAAAGGCTTAGGAAATGGATATTATAGTGATGATTGTGTCCTAACCTCATTGTTAGAGAAGCAGTTGTTGAGATGGAGAGATACACTTGAGATATTGCAACCATTTTTGGAACGTGCGATATTGGTACAACTGGGGTAACTGTTGCCATGAGTGCCCAATGTAGAGTGTAACCCAAAAAGAGAAAGTGGTTAATATCATGCTTTGGGCCATGCGACATGGGCACTTGCAAGGGTGATTTTTGCTTTCGGCAGCATGGCTTTGTTGCGGCTCTTTGCGAGGTTGGTGGTCTTGCGGTGACTTGGGCATTGAACACGTTCACATGAAGACCTGCGTCGTCCTGCATCCACTTGTCACTTCATGAGAGTATATGCAAGTCACATGTCTCAAGTACAATGAATAGATGCAATCGTGTCAAGATATTACTTTAAAAAAATCCTATGATACTGATTGCGATGCATATTTTGGTGCTTGTTAAAGATGTGGCATATATTAGCAATAGGTAAGGAAAGTGTATGCAAGTGGGGAGCTTGCCCCTTTAACCCTTTAAAGAGAAAAAGTTATGGCAAGATGGTATTTATTAAGCTGCTTATATATCATAGGGGCTACTCTATTTGCACAAGGCGGGGCAAGTCTGGTTGGTCGGGCGACTGAGGCTATGGCGATGAGGGGCTCCTGTGAGGCTGGCCAGGGAAGATGTCGGTTGGGACCCGAATGGTGTAGTCCTCCCTGGCTGCAACTGTTTCCAGAATGCTTTTAAACAATGCATCAAATTCTTGATTGTCTGCAGCTGCCCTCTCCTCTTTCGAGCACCTGGTGCCCAAGCCTCTAGTGGGAGCCTGCACAGCTGGTGTTGCCACACCCCGTTTGCTCCCTTGAGCCCTCGTCCTCTTCGCTTGGGGGGTTTTTGGCCTGTGTCCTGGGCGGTGTCGTTAAGGGCCTCTTTTCGGTGCATACCTCTTTAGAGTAGGCACGTAGCGTTCTGGTGGGGGTGTTAGTGCCTTATGCTCTTTTCAACGGCGGAGAGCTTCCTTGCATGCCAGCTACACTATGTGGTCCATGGCTGCTACCGTAGGGGGGCATGTTGAAAGTAGATGATAGGCTCGATGGGGATGCACAACGAAAGATAGTTGACAAGGAGAGACTCAAGCTTTCTTCATTCTCTTCTTCTTCAATATTCTCCCACCATTTCTCCAAAAAGACAGTCCACTCACTAAAGTGGTATCCTCAAAAGATAGATGCCCCCAAACTTAAGGACACTTTACTTACAACAATATGATAAGGCTTAGACTATACCTTAGACTTTTGGCTTATTTCTCAATACTCCCCCTCAAGCTCAGAATGAGCTTGCACACATAAGACTCCAAGTGCACTCCTGAAGTACTCAAACTTATCTTTACCTAATGCTTTGGTAAAGATATCAGCAACTTGGTCATTGGTCTTCACATGGACCAAGTCAATCTCTCCATCAATGACTTTTTCTCTAATGAAATGATAGTGCACTTCTATATGTTTTGTCCTTGCATGATAGACTGGGTTCTTTGCCAACATAATGCTGCTAACATTGTCACAATACATAATAACTCCACCATCAATCTCTATCCCCATGTCATATAGGATCAATCTCAGCCATGTCTACTCACATGCTGCCAATGCAATGCCTCTATATTCTACTTCAGTGCTTGATAAAGCAACTGTAGGTTGCTTCTTGCTGCTCCAACTTACCATGGCTGACCCAAATGAGAATGCATAGCCAGTAGTAGATCTTCTATCCATAGAACTACCTACCCAGTCTGCATCTGAGTATCCAAACAGTGTAGGCTTGATTCCTTTTCCATAAAACAACCCAAATCCAGCTGTCTTTTTCACATATCTAATAACTCTTCTTACTACATCCAAATGAGATTTGCATGGTTTCTGCATAAACTGACTTACCAATCCAACAGCGTAACTTAAGTCTGGTCTTGTAATGGTCAAGTAGATAAGACTACCAACTATCTTTTTGAACATAGTAACATCCTCAACATAAGATCCATCATCAATCAACTTAGCATTTTGATCCAATGGTGTATCAACTGGTTTGCATCCTGTCATGCCATATTTTTCCAACATCTCCAATGCATATTGCCTTTGTATCAGCCATATACCATGAGGTGTATCAATAACCTCAATACCCAAGAAGTATCTCAACAAACCAAGATCTTTTATATCAAACTCTTCATGTAACCCGTACTTGACTTCAGTAATCTCCTTCTCAAGTGTACCTGTAATAATGAGATCATCAACATAGATGACCACAACAACCATACCATCTTCTGTATGCCTCACATAAAGTGAATAATCAGCTTTGCTCTACTGAAATCCCATACTACATAAGAATTTGCTGATTCTATCACACCATGCTCTTGGTGCTTGCTTCAGTCCATATAAAGCCTTCTTCAACCTACATACATAATGTGGGTATTTTGGATCCACATAACCCTCATGCACACATTTGGGTATATGCCATGTATTAATAGCCTCAATTTTGCATGAATCTACTTGTATTCCTTTAATAGATACAATATAACCTAAATATTCAATTTCTATTTGAAAGAAAGTATTCTTTTTTGGGTTAGTAAAAAGATGATTTGGTTTTAGTAAACTAAAGACTAAAGATAAATGATATTCATGTTCTCTTTTAGTTTCACTAAAAACAAGGATATCATTAAAAAATGCAATAACACAATGCTAAAAATTTTAGAAGTATTTGATTCATCATCCTACTAAAAGTGGCATGTGTATTAGTAAGATCGAAAGGCATTACTAGAAACTCGTAATGGCCAAATTGGGTTCTAAAGGTAGTTGCATAAATATCAGGGATAGCCATGCATACTTGATGATAACTGGACTTAAGGTCAATCTTACTAAGTACAGTAACACCTTGCTAACAAATCATCCACACAAGGAATTGGATATCACTTTTTTAATAGTAATTTTATTTAGAGTCCTATAGTCTATACACATATGATAGGTTTGATTCTTTTTATTTGCTAAAAGAGCATGAGCTCCAAAAGGTGAACTACTAGGTCGAATTAAATTTCTATTTAGTAGTTCTTCAACTTGTTTTTGGATTTTTTTAAAACTTGATTATGGCAAGAGGGATCTTTACAGGAAGGTTGGCTACCAAGTGTAGAAGATCAATTTGATGATCCTCGGATCGTGATAGCAGAAGTTGAAGAGGAAAATCAGAAAGAAAAAAATATTATATTAATAAAATCTTGTTGTCTTATGGTCAACTTCGACTTAGCAACTTCAACTTCATTCAGTAATATGAGAAAAGCTTTAGATTGTTTTTGAATGACACGCTTCACATGGATGTGACTAATTAGGAGGTATAGCTCAATGTTTATTAGTCCTTCAAGAAAAAGAACTTTACATTTATATTGAACATGCATCGAATGCATATCATAATCAATATTAGGATTAAATTGATGCTACCAAGGCATACCTAAAACTTTATTGACAAATTGTAATGGTGCTACTAGAAATTTTTGTTTTTCTCTATAAGGTCCAATGCAAATTTCTAATCCATGTACTTCCTTAGTTTAGTTATAGCATTGCCCTAAAAATGCACCATTAATTCTATAAGTGGACGAAATTGTTTTAAGTTACAATTTTCTGACTACCTTTTTCAAAACAAAGTCATGCATACTTTCATCATCATGGAAAACTGTCATTTCATTATTATGGATTTTACATCTCATTTTCAATATAAGTGTGTTTAGAAATTTTACCAACAGGTTCATCAATGTCATGAAAGTTTTTTCCCATAAGCGTGGTTTCATCAAAATTAAGCATAGCTTCAAGGTCTTCAGTTGCTTTGTTAGCTCCAAGATAATTTAAATGTGCAGTAGGCTTTTTCCAATCACGAGTGTTGCTCATAGGAAAATGACTCGCAATATGGCTACAGCGATTACATTTATAACAAATTACATTCTTGGAATTTTAATTTGAGATACTTGGATTAACATTTTTAGGTTCTTTTGACTTAGGCAGAGTGAAAGGCAGATGATAAATCTTGGGATTATAAATTGAAGTAGGTTGGCTTACATTATTATTAAAAAATTTCATCCAAGGTCGGCGATTAGGACAATTCAATTCCAAATTGAAAGTTGGAAGCACGAAAAGAATTAAAATGATCAGAATTGTTGTTTACGCGTTTTTTTTTTGGAAGCTAGAAGTTGTCATCAATCTTTAGTTTGTTTCTTTTCGACATCATGCACCAAAGTGATAGCCTCGTCTAACGTGTTGGGTTTAAACATGTTAACTTCAAATTGAAAAAACGAAAGAAGGTTGGACATATACTTCATTTTAAAAGTCAATTCGGCTATAGGCTCGACCATTTGAAGTTGCAGCAAAGTATTCCAAAATCTTTTGATATACTTAGGAATAGTCTCTTGCTCTTGTTGCATAAAGATATTCCATTGTTGTTGCACGCGAAGCTCGAATTGGGCAGTAAGAAAATTAGTAAGAACCTTCTTACAAAATGCTTCCCATATAAGAGGACAATCAGTTCTCTTGCGTGTGACATCCAACCATAAGGAAACTTTGTCAATAAAATAATTTGAAGCACACTCGATTTTATCATTTTCAACATAACTTTCATTATCAAAATTATGAGTTAAATTGACTTAGCCAAGAGAGAATCTTATGACCATCTTTAATGCCATAGTAAGTCTTAAATTTAAAGATATGTTTGCTTATCTTCACCTCTTTGTAGATGGATTGTGCTTTAAGGGTGGTATTGATGGTGTAGACCATAGCATCATTGTTGGCAGAGCAAATTTGGGATGGTGGACGTTTGAGAGATCACAACTCTTGCTCGAGTTGGGTTCGATGTTTGCACTCTTCTTCTAGTTGCATGGCTAATAAATCCATGTGTTGCTCCATGGTTGGTTCAAGAAGCAGCAATGTGGAATTAAAATTTGCAGTTCTGGATGGTCCTTCATGAGATATGATGATTGCAGATGACTTGATGAAGATATCCAAATAATAAAGACACCTTGTGGTTAAAAGATGCTTCGCCCCCCGTAGCAATCAAATTTTGGCGTGTAAGCACCAAAATAAAGAATGGCTCCTTGGTAAAATGATAAGGCCGAATAGGAAAGAAAGACCATAATTTGAAATGGTATTTTGATGAAGTTTCTTAACTCTAGAGTGATCATGTAGGAATCATCTCTTAAAGGTTGGAAGTCAATGGTGATTTGGGCTTATCTGAGTAGTCTACATGTGACTTGGTATCGAAGAAGCTGGAGTTGATTAAACCAGAAGTGAGTAATTAAGGCTTTAGGTCTTTATTTTTAAAAAAACACTTGACCTTAAAGAACATGAATATGGCATCGTTCAAAAAACACCCCCTCCCTCCACGAAATTTTAAAAACAAAGCTTTAAGCTTCTTTAAGCTTATACAAAGTTTAATGATTAAGCTTAATGGAGCTTGAATAAACCTTCTTTTAATTTTCAATGTTGATTTGAATAGCAAATTTTTTTAGCAAAGATATAGGGGTTTGGGTTTTGAAGTCCTAGGAGTCTAACCATGAAGTTGGTGGATCGTAGAGCTTGATTGCTCTAGAGAGCTCACCTTCCTACAAGATGATAGGCAATTGGAAGCCCTAGATGTAAGATGAGATCCAATACCACTGTTGCGCAAATCACATGTGAGACTTGCACGTAACAAATAGAAGAAGCTCACCTTTTCTCTCTTTTCTTATAAAATTGAAAGCACAGCTCATAAAACTCAAAATAGACTTAAAGAAGAGTAAAGTAAAATTGAGTGATACACTATTGGGTGCAAATTTTCCCCAAATATGGAGTGGACATCTTCTCCATCCCATTTTTATAATATCAAAATGAGTATTGCTTTGCCTAAAGATAGGCCCTTTACAATCACTCTTTTGATAAAAGAGTTTAGGTTAACTGAATAAATGGTTACAATCAGTTGCACAACTCAGAACTACTGAGAGCCATAAAATATTTTCAAAATATCTTCAATATATCTCCCAAAATTTCAAGTATCAAGAAATATTTACAAATAGTATGTATGCATGCCTTAGAATAAATAACGGTGTATCTATTTAAATAATTTAATAAAGAAGTCTACAGAATAAATTATGCTTGCTGCATGTATCCAATTCATCTTATTCTACACATCAACTCTATCAAAAATTTAAAAAAATTTGATTGAAAAATATTTAATTGAATAAATGTAGATATCTATAATAAATCAACTAATCATTGGAATTCCATTAAATAATCAAATCACGTAAACATTAGCACTTGAGATATAAATATTATAGCATCACCCACGTAGAGCTTCACTTGCATTCACACCTACAAGTCTCACACCCAGAAAGGATAAGCCTTCCCATCAACCTTCCGCCGGAGATGAAAAATAATTCGCTCTTAGGAACATGCCCTGCTCTAATGGAGAACCATTCAAGGCACTCATCGTGTCAATGTGCACACAAGGGAGAACTATGGAAGGTGGTCATCCCCTCATGTAGGTGCCTCCTGGTAATAATTTCAATATCCAAAAATCAAAAAACATATTGGTATGAATATTTTAGGAAATAGGAAATAAAATTGTAAGATTGTGGTGCAAAAGTTCTCAAAGCTATTAGAAAGTTACAAGGTGTTTCGTATGTTGATTGAGGAAGTAAATGCCATACATATGGTGTGGAGAGTTAACAGAGTTTGATTGAATGGCATTAAAGAAGGAGACAAGTTGCTAGACATGAGGTTTAATTATCTACTTAAATATTGAGTCAATGAAGTCTTGTGTTAACTATAAGAAGTCACACAATGCTTGTACAAAGAAAGAATGTTCCACAAGTGTTGTAGGACCCATGATGAATATTTTAGTTATTCGCATATCAATGGAACTCAAAAGGAGACCAAGATGTAGCCTATTATGGATAATCTAGTTATTCCCATAGGGATTTCAATAGGACACCAATGTAAAACTGCATTTCTAACCGCTTTTGGTTGTTTTTTATATAGGGTGATGCCCTTTTAGATTACTAATATTTTTGTCACTTCTCAATGTTTTCTTGATAGTTTCAATATTTTATGAAGCTCCTTTGATCATGTGCCAAGGTGAAGGAGACTAGATGACCCCAATAAACACCATATTGCTCATAGGGTCATATAATTTATAGGATGTCTTGCCTCATAAGAGGTAACTGAAGCTAACCAAGTCAGAGCTTGAAATGTTTTGTATCTTAAGATTTTTTTTTCAAATAGTCAAATGTATGCGGGGTTTAATTCTCTATTGAGCATATAGTCTTTAGACATTGATCCATGAAAGAGTAGCTGAAACTAGTCTATGACTCACATAAAGTGGTAGTTCCTTTAATTAACACATGGTCTCTTCACACACACACACAAATAGAGACCTCACTCCCTCGCTAAACACCAGATTGGCCCCAAAGACCAGCACCCCTCTTCGATTTCTTTATCAATTAAAAGATGAAAAGTTACAAAAAATGAAATGTTCCAAAATACATAGCCTCTGAACAGTTGGTTTTCATCTTTTCTAAGTAAATCCCAACTGCATAAGGACAATACAACATGACCAGAACAACGTCCCTTTTAGGAAAGCATGTTCTATGACCATAACTCAATGATTCATATGCAGAATTGCAATCTGTAGAACTCTATATTTACAGTTCTTACTGTCCAGCATATCCAAAACAACATCCCTTTTACCTTGACATCATTCTAGTAGTAAAATAGTTCCACAAATAGCACTAAATTAGAGCTGAAAAACCTTGTTCATGTGTGGCATGGTCATCACTTTCTTTAGTTCTTGCATTAGAGAATCCAATAGCTGCTCCTGAACCTAGACATTGAGGCTCTTACCTCAGTAGAAGTGCAAAGAAAACATAGAACTATACCTTCGATGGAATCAGCGCATTATGCAGAGCATTTCCTCTAAGAATAGAGAGAGAGTTGACCAGAGGGAGCAACCTCTACCTCTGTACATGAGTCAAAGACAAAGAAGTACTCTCCATAACTGATGAACTTGTAGCAATCTGCCCTCAGCTCCTCAAAACTTCACTCTCAGACATGCCTATTACATTTTTTTTAATGCTCTCTCTCTCTCTTTTGGGAATTTGTGCCACATGGCATACATGTAACAATTTTGTTAACAAACACAGATCTAGAGCTAGTTAGCTATGGCGGACGCAAATCAAACACATGATACATTATCAAAATGAGAGATTGTAACTCAAGTGAATTAGGTTCCAAGATAGATTATCTTGGACTCATAAAGACAATCTTGAGTAACTCAACCTGATAGTTCCATTGCATTGAAATGAGTGTCAAGTACATGCCTTTATAGTTTTGGGGATAGTACCACTTTTCCTCTCTATGCTGATGGGATTTTAGACATCTATTCCTAGAGCATACATCATTGTCTCTCTCTCATACAAAGCCACTTATGGGCAAGCCTCTTTTGGGCACACATCCAGCCTCTATGGGAATTCATGTTAAGCATCATTTGCTATTCTCAACACCCCCCCTCAAATGATGAGTTCCTACCCTTGATAGCTTTTGCCCCCCCTACATGTAAACATGGACCAAGAGACTAGCTCTTTGGCATCCTAGTCAAGTTAAGGCTTGAAACTTTACATTCTTGGTAGGGTTTTTACATCCACTATGGGAAACAAATCCTCTCAGGGAATTTGAGATCCTCTATGGGAAATTTTTTGTTGTCAGCAAACGGAAAGTTCTTTATCCTCATTTTGCTTGCTCTATCACTCTTTACTTTGCTTGTAGCTTCTTTGACTTTGACTTTGCTCTTCTTGTCCCCCTCATCCAAGGGTACCACCAACTTTGAGCTTTGTATGATGACCAAGGGATCCACCTCATAGCTACATTTTTTACCATCGAAAATTTCTTCACCATAACTATGACCTCTCCTATATATCCTTGCTTGGGCAAGAGGTGTATTTGGGCAATCACTCTACAGGATTAGCTGTGCAAAAAAAATAAGATATAACTTCCCAAAGGTCAATGAATGCCCAAAATTCAAATAATGTGAATCAAGCTTCATAATACTATCATGAAATGTTGTGTGGAGGTAGCGAATTCTATGCATAACTCTAGAGTAGATCATTTCCAACCCCACCAAGTCATATTTCCCAGCAGTAGGAATATTGCCACAAGGGCAAGAATATTCCCATGAGGATTCTAGGGCTTCATGTCCTCCTTTTTCTTGAACTGCAGCGGAGGCTCCCTGACTCGCACGACGTGAGAGTGGATGTCGCACGAGACACAAAACTGCATCTTGGCATATAACTTTGGGAGGGTGTAGCCATCATAGATGCATGCCTCCTGGACATCTCAAACTGCAGCTTGCTCGACGATGTTCCTGACAAGGAAGTGCTTCACGGCCTTGTCCCTAAGGTAGCAGTGGCCGTAGTTAGAGCACGTGATGGGATTCGTATGGCCTCTGGCGTGCTTGTTGCGACCTCCATTTCGACTCTTGACCGTCATGGCTGCTTGCAGGTGAGTGCTGGCACATATCGCGATAGGGCAAGGGCAAATGTATGACAGGATATGTGCAATGGAGTGTGACCAGTGGTACAACATTCGGGGTGTTTGAACAGGCTCTACGTCTTTCCTAGAAGAAGATGGTACTTCTTGATCATCTATACAGGGTCTACTAATGAATCCGTACAAGTGCAGGCTGTAGCATTTCTTGAGGATACTTCAAATTTCCTTCTATGAAACTCGACCTCCTGGCCTGTTGTGTCCCATATTTGACCCTTGATCTTCTTGCGGTCGATGATGAGGCTCTCCAAACTGAAACTCGATGCTTCTCTATCTATTACACCTTCTTCTTCTTTCTTTTCTATGTCAAACCAGAAAGCACAACCTTTTCTTTTTCTTCAAAGAAAATCCCTTGCTTGCAAGCCCTCAGCTTGGCCCTAAGCAGGCCCCTCTTCTTCTTCTTCCAAGTGATAGCTTCTTAAATAAGCAATGAACCTTAATACCTTTAATGTAAATTCCAAACCAAGCTTCTTGAGCAGCACTGTAGCACCTTCTTTCTCGAGCTTCTTTACTTCATACACAACAATGGATGTTGGCTTGAAAAATTGGAATAGAGACAAGTGTGTACAATGAGAAGAAAGAGATGGAAAGGATTTAGAATATGCAAGGAAGAAGGGAATGTTAAGAAGCTATGCTCACTAGCTATCTAGCTCAGCCATAGCTCTGATACCATATTAACAAACACGAATCTAGAGCTAGTTAGCTATGGTGGACGCAAATCAAACACACGATACATTATCAAAATGAGAGATTGTAACTCAAGTGAATTAGGTTCCAAGATAGATCAGCTTGGACTCATAAAGACAATCTTGATTAACTCAACCTGATAGTTCCATTGCATTGAAATGAGTGTCAAGTACATGCCTTTATAGTTTTGTGGATAGTACCACTTTTCCTCTCCATGCTTATGGGATTTTAGACATCTATTCCTAGAGCATACATCATTTTCTCTCTCTCATACAAAGCCACTTATGGGCAAGCCTCTTTTGGGCACACATCCAGCCTCTATGGGAATTCATGTAAAGCATCATTTACTATTCTCAACAAATTTCACTCTCAGACATGCCTATTACATTTTTTTAAATGCTCTCTCTCTCTCTCTTTTGGGAATTTGTGCCACATGGCATACATGTAACAATTTTTCCATTTAAACCTTCCGGTCTAAAATTCTCCATGATCGATGCAGATTTTGACTCAGCACAAACTGGAGAATTAATCCTTGTGCAAAAACAAAGATAATGACGTGAACAGATTCCGAGGTCCAAAAATGGTAACTCCCTAAATTTTAAGGATGGTGACCCCTACATTCCTCAAGTTGTTTTGGGGAAACTTTTATCATTACAACCACATCAAAAAGTGTAATGTGGCTGAGTTGCGGTGACTTTTATTTCGTGAGCATTGTCACATGTGCATCTTTTGTCTTGGCCAGGCTCATTGTCCTACACCATCTCCAGTGGCTAAGCACATAGTCCCAATATGGAACCAGTCCTAAGGCTCAGACAAACCATTAGTCCAATTTGTCCCAATTTGCGCCTCTTTTGGCCATGCAAAGATCTCGGCTTAATCCAAGAGAACTCTAGGGATAAAAAGAAATAGCAACTAAAGAAAAGAAAAATACAATATTTATATAAGTAAATAAGAAAAGCAACTGCAAAAAGTATCACCACCTGGTGACATACCCCCCACTTGAAAGAAGCAAGCAGCCTCGATTGCATACCACACATGCTAACGGATGACACAAGATGATAACAAGATTCTCCATGTTATTAGTGCCATCACATGTATCACTTGCTAATAGATGACAAGGGGTAGTGGTAGGAGTTTTTCCCACTACCATAATTTGTGTCATTGCAAGTTCAAGTCTCACATAGGTGGAGGATCACATCTTGTATCCAACTATGATTGCTAGGAGCCTTTCTAATACACATGTTTCCAGATGCAACACAGGGTGATAATACGTATCCCTGAACTATTAGTGTCGCAACATGTATAATCATTCAATTGAAGTCAAACAAATACAACTTCAAAGCACTGAGATTTCATTCAATGATACACATGTTAATGCTAAGTGTAAACCATACATTGTGCATTATTCAATGAGGTGCAGTATTCAACTGTACAATAGAGAATGTACATTGCTTCAAAAAGCATTCTAAGTCACTATATATTCAGTAAGAAATCTTCTCGATAAATTTGCAATATTTGAGGCGAATCTACCAATTCAACCTCTTCCATCTATTTGGCATCCATTGGTGAACAATTCTTGAACTTCACCAAAAATCTTCTTATAACTCTACCTTTCACTTTGCTATCCTTATGTGCCAGGATCTGCTCAGGAACTAGAATCTCATCTAATTCCTCTATTTCAGGTTGTTCCTCTTGAACCATATCTTCTGGCAATTCACCAATAAAAAGCCTCAAAAGGCTCACATGGAATGCATTATGAATTTTCCAATTCTCTTGTAATTTCATCCTATATGCCACATCATTGATCTTCTCTGAGACTTGAAAAGGCCCATAGTAATGCATACTCAGCTTTGGAAACAAATGTTCCTTTTCTCAAACGTTCCTTTTCAAAACACAATAAGACCCCATCATCCTTTTTGAACAAGAGTTCTCAACGATGACTATCAATAGCTCTTTTCTGTTTAGCTTGTGACTTTTCTAAGGCATACTTGACCTTTTTATATACTTCTTCCTAATCTTTTACATAATGATCTGCTTCAAAAATGTTATCTTTTTTTTTTTGCAAAATGGGAGGTATTTTCTTTTCACCTTTCGCAATCTCAAAATGTGATTTGCTAGTAGATGAGTGCACTGTATTATTGTATGCATACTCAACCAATGGTAATTAGTGTTTCCAAGAAGTCTTATGATCTGAAACATAACATTTCAGTAGATCTAAAACAATCGAATTTTCTTCTTCAAACTATCTATCAGTTTGTGGATGGAAAAAAGATGAAAATTTTAGTCTAGTGCCCATGTTTTCAAACAATGCTTTCTAAAACAATCTAGTCATTCTTGGGTCCCTATCACTAACAATTGACCGTGGCATTCCATGGTACTTGAAGATATTATGCATAAATATCTTTACCATGTATTCTAACTTAACCTTTTTCCTTACAGGAATGAAATGTGCATCTTTGTTGAGTCTGCAAATGATAGTCCAGATTCCATCATTCCCTGAAGAAGTTCTTGGAAGATAAAAAATGAAATCCATGGCGATACTTTCCCATGGCCTTGCTAGAATAGGTAGTGGTTGCAATAATCCTGGTGCCTTCTATCTATCAAATTTGAACTTTTGGCATACAAGCCAAGATCTGACATATGCATTAACATTAGATCTCAAGGCTAGCCAATAGAAGAAATTCTCTACCGCTTTGACTGTAGCATCAATACCACGATGTCTTGCATACGGTGGAGCATGACTTTCCAATAAAACTTTTGGCCTTAGCTATTTTGTAACGCATAGTCTTCCATGCATCATGATAAATCCTTCTTTGAAAACATAATGATCATGATGTTGGTCATTGATCAACTTTTCATAGATTTCAGAGATATCTTTGTCATCAACATACTACTCTTTCATATCATCCAATTCATGGTGATAAGAAATTGAAACATCTGACACCTGTGGTTTGCGAGATAAAGCATCTGCAACTACATTCTTCTTGCCTTCCACATACACTATCTGAAAATGAAACATAGATAGGAAATTTTCCCAATGCATGTGTTTATCTAATAATTTAGCATGTGTGAGAAAATATCTAAGTGTTTGATGATTTTCTTGCACTACAAAATCAGCACCAAGCAAATAGTGCTTCCAACTAGAGAGTGCATGGATCACAGCCAATAATTATTGCTCATAAATTTGGTAAGTCCTTTCAATGACAAAAAGTACTCTACTCTCGTATGCCACAACTCGGCCATTTTGCATTAATACAGTACCTATGATTTTTCCACATGCATCACACTGCACTACAAATGGCTTAGACAAATTTGCCAAAATAAGTATTGGATCTGTAGTCATTTTCCCCTTCAAACATCTAAATGATGATTTCTCTTTGTCAATCCATTGCCATTTGATATCCTTCTTTTAAACCACATGTAAAGGAGAAGCAATCTCTACAAAGTGTCTTACAAATATTTTGTAGTAAGAGCATAGGCCAAGGAAACTGCGGACATCATTAATGGTTTTCAAGTCTGGCCAAGAGACAATTGCTTCTATATTTGTAGGATCCATCTTCACACCATCTTTAGAAACTATGTCCCCAAGGAAGTGAATCTCTTGCAAAAATAATTCACTCTTCTTGCCATTAATGAGCAATCTGTTATGCTTAAGATCATTAAAGACTGTAACTAAGTGTTTTCTATACTCCTCTTCATTCTTTGAAAAGACAATCATATAATCAAAGAATGTGCAAAGGAAACTTTGATAAGGGTAAAAAATTATATCCATCATCCTGTTAAATGTAGCAGGAGCATTGGTCAATCCAAACGGCATAACTAAAAACTCATAAAGACTAAATGTCATTCTAAAAGCAGTCTTATGGATATCCTCTAGCTTGATTCTGATATGATGGTACCCACTTTTCAAATCTATCCTAGTAAACATTTCTACTCCTTGTAATCGATCAAGAATGTCATCTATCCTCGGAATTGGAAACCTATTCTTGATTGTGTTCTTATTCAAGGCTCTATAGCCAATACACATTCACCAAGAGCCATCCTTTTTCTGAACTAGCAACACAGGTGAACAAAATGGGCTGAATTAGTCCCTTCTCTAAAAGCTCATTAACTTGTGTCATAATCTCTTTCTATTGCATTGCACTAACCTTGTACATTGGCCTATTGGGCGGACTAGTCCTTGGAATAAGATCTATGGTATGATCTTCAGGCCTCTCAAGGGGTAACTCTCCTGGTAACAAATTTGAGAAACAGTCACTGAATTTATCCAAGAAAGTCCTTCTACTTTCATCTAGTACACACACATTGCTGTCAACTTCATTAGCTTGCTTTGCAAAAACCAAGTATGCAAAAATATGATTTTTCATTATAGAAGTAATTGCACAAGCAGAAAAAACTGGGGCAGACTCTCCTTTAGGCTTCACATCTAACACATGATTCTTGCCCCTATGTACAAGAGTAATCGTTCTACTGTAACTATCCAAGATAGCATGCTTCCTGTGGCACCATGGAATACCCAACAGAGTATCACAACCCTCTAAAGGCATAATATGGAACTTCTATGTATCCACATAGCTCTGAATGTGCATACAGAGTTTGCCAAGAATGGGGGTGAGAGGTTCAGTATGTCCTAGGCATGCCAAATCAACCTATCCAACTGGTCCCATTTCCTCAAGACGTATACCCAACTTAGTTTCCAATGCCAGTGAGATAAAGTTTGCACGAGCTCTAAGATCAAAGAAAATAAGCATTGTGGAATCTCTTATCTTTTCCCAAGCTCTGCACAATTCTGTAGCATCATCAACTAATTGATCTCCCACCATATAAGGCACTAAAAGCCAATGTTGGGCTTCTTTTTACTTGGCGCATCTTTATCCTCCACATCTTTAGAAGATTGTTGTGGGCACTTAGAAGAAATATGGCCTTTTTGTTCATATATAAAGCATTTCCCAGCCTTTATTTCTTCAAATGATTTTCCAAAAAGTGGCCTCTTTTGTCCTTTGCCCTATTTAAAAGAAGTCTGAGGTTGCCGTTGAAATCTTTTCTTCCAAAAAGACTTCTTTGTAAAGCTAGTATTATCTAAAAATTGCTTCTTCTTGCCAGGATCCTGCTTAATTTGAGAATCCTTCTTTTCAGTGCCTTTAAAGCTGTCAGCTTTTCCTTTCAACAATGCATTTGCCACACCAACATTTTCAATTAACTGTACCATATTTGTAACCCTAGTCTTGGTACAATAATTGCTAATGGCTTCGGGCAACCGTAACAGTACTTTTCAATTTGTTTTGACAGGGATACACTACAAGATATAGGCCTTATACCGACGTTAAAAGCAACGAAAATGTAAATAAAGAAATTTTCCCCCGTCGTCACAAAAAGCATCGTTATTGGTGATGCCATAGAATAGTTGGTATTAGCGTCGCTATTTGCGTGAGTATTTGTGACGCTGATACCGATGCAAATAACAATGCTTTGTAACACTAATAACGACGCCTGCAATAAATTTGTGACGCTAATAGCGATGGTAACAAGGAAAAAAAAAATTGTGGTAGGGAAGTGCTTTATTTAGGCTATACAAAATAGTTTCTGCACTATGTAGAATGCTCGTGTAAATAAATCATAACACTGATACATGAAATAAATACATGATTGCATAATGAAAGCGACTGGTACAATCATGGCAAGATATCACTACTACATAGAAAATGTCTACACACATCACATGACCAAAAAAGAAGGGTGTGTGAGCTCCAGGGATCCAAGGGCGAGCTATAGATCATCCCCATCCCAAAGCTCGTCCCGCTGCAAAGAAGCATCAAATGGACTCTGCAAAAAAAAGAAACAACTACACATCAGTCCACCATACAATAATGCATTCTAATTAAACATGGTAAGTACGGACAAGAAAGATGAGTAGCTTACAGGGCCGTCATGTCCATACAATCAGTCGATCAATGCAATGAGACCGTGCCTCTCTACAT
This sequence comes from Lygodium microphyllum, assembly GCF_053477565.2. Classification (NCBI taxonomy): domain Eukaryota; kingdom Viridiplantae; phylum Streptophyta; class Polypodiopsida; order Schizaeales; family Lygodiaceae; genus Lygodium; species Lygodium microphyllum. Next base: position 35,025,856 of record NC_141163.1, on the reverse strand, counting down.
ATTGAGTCTCAAGGCCGGTCGGATTGCGATTTGTAATGGAGTGCTGCAAAGAAAACAAGATACTAACTGTTAGAAACACAATCGTCAGTACAAAGGATATTGCAAAAAAATAAGCAAGCAAAATAAAAGAAAAACTTACAAAGTCCTCCAGATATGTCCTGTGGCCGCCACTCCCAAGATGATGGACCACTCCATCCTGTAGTCGTAACCTCGCCGCCTCATGCTACTGTCTCCAATGTCCTTGAGAATCTGTAGCCTCCTCCCTAAGTTAGCACCAGTCATCCACATCTAGCCACTTGGGCTTTGCAACCCCACTCTTGAGTGCCTTGTGTGCGTTCGATCGTTTGTGTGACATATATGCACACATGCACTCCATCCTTCAGCCCGTAGAAAACCTATCTGTTGCGGTTGGTATCGGAAACTCCTCATGCAAGGATGCTACTATGTAGTCCTTGCTCCCCTCTGATATGTTTTTCCAATGATCCAAGACGTTGTGTTGAAAAACTTATTGTCACAACTCTCTCATGTGAGCCATCACCCTCCTCCTCTCATCATTCATAATGATGGCTCTTGACCTATCATCTACAAGGCCTAAGATGGGTCCTCTCCCACCTGCGACCACAATCTTGGGCATATCTAGGAGACCCCTGTATATCTAGTGTACCGACTATGTTAGTATCTATCAGAGTAGCACCCATAGGGGTGCCACCTATGGACGGTTGAGATGTGACTGGAGTAGACGTCCCCACAGGTGTGATAAATCGCGGAGGTGACGCAACTCTAGCAGAATAACAAGACGAAGACACCGCGTCCATGCCTCTACAGCAACCACCTAAGACACACTCTTTGGAACCGCCATAAGAGTGAGGAGTAGCACATGTATCCCGAGCCGACCGTGGACTCACTACATCTGGATCTCTGCAGCACTCCCTCTATCTGGCCCAAGTCTAGAGCATCGACCTCATCTGCCCGAAACTAAAGTATCTGATTGCAGTGAAGTAGATCTAATAGAGCAGCATGACGATGTCCGAGACAGCTCTTGGTCCGCCATGTCTTTGAATCTTGCCATCTGATCTGGAGACATGCGCATGAAAATATCTTACAACTCCTCATCACTCATCCCTCGACTCATCTTGATGATCTAAGTATCCACAAAGGTCACCTATACAGACAAAAAATGATGTTAGCATAATCAATTTAAATCATACAAAGCACGGTAATATAACTCTTTAAAAAATGATCTTACTTAAAATACATATCTTATGTACCCTTATAAGCGATTCGTCAACGAATTGAGTAAGTGGATGCTCCAAGTATGAAGTATCATATGATCCCATGTCAATCTCTTAACACAACTCGGCATAAATGGGAAGGTCGATAGACATGTCACCACAAAAAGATGAGTCTACCCCGTTCTAGACTCCTGTATTTCCATCATTATTACCCGATGTTGGCTCCTCTACATGCTCCAAGCTTTCGGTGGCCTCCACCCCTTGCAATATCGACCCCTCTATTTGTATATTGTCCTAATCTATGCTTCGAACGTCGCTTTGATCATATACTCTCGCACTTTAGGGAGTTGAAGGTATAACATACCACCATTGATGTTGTCGGGTTTGGATAGAAGATTACCTGTTCACAAACACATACAAGAGAGATTTAACTATTGTGGCATGTACCATATCGTAATACAATTAAAAAACAAATGAGTTCATGCGCATGTTCACAATGGGCCGACAACATAAAGGTGTCGCGCAAATCCGTCTATTTTTTTTCGGAATCTATTTCAAGAAATCCAGATGGACCTCGTCGAACTCTTGCTCCAGTTCCTTCAAGTACCACTTTGAACCACTACACATCGAATATTATCATGGAGAAGCTATGGTAATCCACTGTAACAATACTTTGCAAGTTTCCAAAATACTCCATCTTATCTATAACCCTGTTTGGATCTGTTGCTCGTCGTTGACTCTCTTGCTCGAACCTTGCCATGATACCACAGTCTATTGTGGAGCGCATTTTGTCAATACGCTCCACGCGAAAATGCCGTTCGTGTGACCACACTGGTGCACTATATATTTTGTACTGTACATTGAAACACTCAATTAGATGTCACATATAAAATATAGATACGACAAACCCTAAACACGTCATCACCTTTGGACTATATCCCCTTGAGAATTTCCACTCCTCGGTTAAGACCTCCACCCCTTCACGAGACAATGCAGTCAAAGCTCCATGCAACCATCGCATTGACATAAATTGCAGCATCTTATCCATATCCTCGGGATATCAAATCGGTCGATGGTGTGTACTACGTCGAAATTCAGATCACGCTTTCTCTCGATCTTATCTAGCTTGCTGGTACCTAGTGAGCCATGTCTCCATAAAGGCATGGTTTAACATACAAAAGCGATTCACTTTCTCCTCCATTGCAGCATCCATTCTTTTTTCTACCCCATTTTCAACCACCACATCTTCGATCAGTCTATCATCGTCCTTCAACGATCATAGCATACTGTTGTCTAGATCCACTGTTGATAGCCATTGTGAAATATGCACTAGCGCCTTAGACACCAACCAACCTTCAGCCATGCTACCTTCTGGCCAAGCTTGTTGTCGCACAAAGCCTTTCAGGGTTTTCATGAAGTACTCCAAGAAGAACATCCATCGCGTATGGACAGGTCCAACAATCTCCACTTCATCTACAAGATGCACAAGAAGATGGATTTATATCGTGAGCATGCTGGTAGGCAGGTATTTCTGAAAAAGACAGGCTATCTCCACTTCTCTCCGCCTCGTGGATTCAATAGAGGACATCTTAATCTCCTTCTGTGAGATCCATTGCACTAAAGTCGACATCCTATAAATTGTCCTGCGTATTTCTGGAGTAAGGCATCCTGCGATCACGATCGGTAGTACAAACTGCCACAAATGAGAAAGCATTATGAACAATGACTACACTCCAAATAGCAAAATGCACAGGCCACTTACAATCCATTTGTAATACAAACCTGACATATCTTATGCCAATCATGAGATTTTAGCCCTTATAATTGGTCATCTTTAGAAAACGCAAACCTGGGAGAATGCATCATACCCATCAGAGTGCAGATAGACTTGACTATTTTCTTCACAATGCGCTCTTCTTTAGTGGACAAAACCCAAGGAGCGCGAGGTAGCTGCACGCAACCATCAACACTCGACTGCAGCCAAAGCGCCTCCATCTTGCCTACCTCCTTCAAATCCATTCATGCCCCTATAGTGTCTCTCTTTCCTGTGATGTAGTCCCATAGCAAGCTACCCACATTCTTGAAAATATGCATGGGATCCAACAAGTGGTTGATCTATAAGTGGGTTGCATTTCGTTTGGATATGACTCCGTGTGGACCATTTTCAGCTCATACCAGCTTTGGGTATTCATACATGTTGGAGGTCATCCAAGAAAACCTTCCCTAAGTTCATGACCCTCTAGCAAGAAAGTGGTGTGTCCTTGATATACCATCTTCTTCATGGTTTTTGACCTTTGGAAGTCTAACTGTGGCCTGCACAATGGACATGCATGATAACCTGAGGTAACCAGACTTGTCCCAACACCTCTATCCAGTGAATATAAACTTGAACGAGCTATGATAGATATTACCAACGAGAATGGAAGCCTATTTACCTAAGCACTCTCTAAATCTCAGAAAGTCATGCATCATCCACATGAGAATGGCTCGAATATTGGCGGACCGTCAACCATTGCGCTTGTTCATATCTTGCACAGTGACCCTCTCCTCCCATAAAATCTTAAGCTCGTCGACTAATAGATGAAGATACACGTCCATATTTTTGACTTTGTAGCGGTCAAGGATGAGTAAGCTAAGGATGAGATGTCCTTTCTTCGTAGAAAGCCATGAAGGGATATTGTAGTTGACAAGGACTATAAGCCACACTGTAAGAAGTTGAGCCCAGATCGAAGGGGTTCACGCCATCCATTGCAAGACCGAGCCGAAGATTCCTTGGCTCTCGGGCAAAGCCTGGGAAGGTAGAGTCAATGTGGCTCAATGCGCATGAATCCACTGATATTCATTGAACTCCATCTATGGACATATTCTGCGCATGCCATGTTGTCAAGCTCGCCATGCCGGACGTATGAAACATGTGGTTTATGAGGGAGATAAGCGAAAAGTGTCTAAGAACTTTTTGAGAGATGGTTTACCCTTGAAAGTCCTGTCGATACCTGTGAGAACCACACTTTGGACATGTCTCTATATTCTCGTATTCTCCTCGAAACAGTATGCAATCGTTGATACATGCATGGATGTTGTTGTAGTCAATGCCAAGCTTTCGTAAAACTTGTCGTGCATCATAACAAGGCTCAGGTATGGTATTTACAAGTGGTATTATATGATACTTCAATAACCTTTAAAAAACCATAAAATATCTTGAAAAAACACAAATGTTTTTAATGATAGTGCCGAAAAGAAATCAATGAAGCGTACGTACAAGGTACTTGATCAACTCAGTCACACTCGCATCACTCCACCTATATTTTGCTTGCACACTTAGGAGTGCAAGTAGTGTCTTCAGGCGAGATACTCGACACCCATCATATAATGGTATGGATGCTTCCTCTCTAAGCGGATCAGAAGTCTCGACATCCATGGGAATCAATGCATCAATCATTGCCTCCATCTCAGGCTCCAAGTTTATAGGTAAGTCTCAAAGGCCGTCTGTCTCCTCTGGTATTGACCAAGTGGTGGATTGGCTCAAGCACTCCATCCATCGCACGCCCACAAACTCTTCTAATTGGTAGCAAAGGGTGCACTCCTCCTTGGGATGAGACATCACCTCCCTGGATAGAAAATTTGCTAGCCATACCCAATCTTTTTGTATATGGTATTCAATTAGCTTGCGAGTATAATGCATGATTGATATTAACTTTTCTTACCATTTGCTAAAAATCCAAGATCGCCTGATCAATGATCTCAGATTAAAACTCGCCGAAGCATCGTACGTGTTCTATAGACAATCGACATTTTTGTCTTATTGCTATCTTACATTGAGAGCAAGGACATGGGATACACTGATTAAGATACACCTCGCGATCTTGAACATCAAGACCTTCATCGTTTCCCACTTTGTCTACGTTACGACAAATAAATTTTTTTTATTATCATTCTTTTTTTCTTTCTTAAATTGTTTGAGAAGGGATTTCTTCTCTTGTAACTCAGCAAAAATTAATGTATGTAAAGTCTCTACCCATCCACCCACAAATTAACGTATGTCGAAGTGTTTCCCATCTCGTGGTGTTGCACCGGACCTCACCACCACTCTCTCTTTGTTTTTTATCTATTCAGTATCTCCTCTTCTTCCATCTCTCTCTCTTTTTCTCTTTCTTTATTATGTTGTATGTTTATTCCCTCTCTCTTATTCCTTCTTTCTTTTTCTCTTCCTTCCCCTCTCTCATTTTCTTTAACAAAACATATATCTCTCTCTCTACTACAACAACAACAACAACTACTACTACTACTACTACTACTACTATAAACAAGAAAAGAAGAAAAAACTACTACTACTACTACTACAACAACAACAACAACAAATAAGAAAACTAGAAAATAATAAACAAGAAAACAAAAAAAAACTATTACTACAACAACAAACAAGAAAACCACCACTACTACTACAACCACGACTACGGCGACCATGACTACAACTACGAGTACGACTACGACCACGACCACGATTACTACCACTACCACTACCACTATAATAAACAAGAAAAGAAAAAAATACTACTACTACTACCACTACTACAACAACAACAACAAATAAGAAAACTAGATAACAATAAACAAGAAAACAAAAAAAAAACTATTACTACTACTACAACGACAACAACAACAACAAACAAGAAAACCACTACTACTACAACCACGACTACGACCATGACTATGACTACGACCACGACCATGACCACGACTACTATAATAAACAAGAAAAGAAGAAAAAACAACAACACCAATTACTACTACAAAAAAAACAAGAAAAATAAGCAACAATAAACAAGAAAAGAAAAAAAACTACTACTACTACAACAACAACAAACAAGAAAACTACTATTACTACTACTAGTACTAGTACTACAATCACGACTACGAAGACTACGACCACGACTATGACGACCACAACAACTATCTCTCTCTACCACTACCACTACCGCTACCACTACAATAAACAAGAATAGAAGAAAGATCAACAACAACAAATGCTACTGCTACTGCTACTGCTACTGCTACTACTACTGCTACAAACAAGAAAAGAACAAAAATCTACTACTACCACTACTACTATAACAACAAACAAGAAAACACCACAACAATAAACAAGAAAAGAAACAAAACTACTACTACTACTACAAATAAGAAAACCACTACTACTATTACTACTTCAACCACGACTATGACTACCACAACAACAAACCACTACCACTACAATAAACAAGAAAAAAAGAAAAAACAATAACAACAACAATAACTACTACTACTACTACTACTACTACTACTACTACTACTACTACTACTACTACTACAATAACAACAAATAAGAAAAGAAGAAAGAACTACTACTACTACTACTACTACTACAATAACAACAAATAAGAAAAGAAGAAAGAACTACTACTACTACTACTACAAACAAGAAAACTAAACAACAATAAACAAGAAAAGAAAAAAAACTACTACTACAACAAACAAGAAAACTACTAGTACTACTACTACAATCACGACTATGACCACGACTACAACCATGACTACGACTACGACTACGACTACCACAACAACAATAAACTAAAAGAGAAGAAATTAAACAACAACTACTACTATCACTACCACTATCACTACTACTACTACTATCACAACAACAACAAACAAGAAAATAAGAAATTAAACAACAACTACCACTACCACCACCGCTACCGCCACAAAAACAACAAACAAGAAAATAAGATATTAATCTCCAACTACTGCTACCGCTACCCCTACCCGTACCACTACCACTACCACCACCACTACCACCACATCTACAACAAACAATAAAAAAGAAAAGAAGAAACAAAACAACAACAACAATAACAACAACCTCTTCCTCCTTCTCTCTCTCCCTCCCTCTCCCTTTCCCTCTCTTTCTCTCTTTTCCTATTATGTTTAATGTTTTCTCCCTCTCTCTCTCGTTCTTTCTTTCCTTTTCTCTCTTCCTCTCCCTCCCTCACCCTCTCCCTCTCTTTCTCTATTTCCCTATTATGTTTAATGTTTTTCTCTCTCCTCTCCCTCGCTCATTTCCTTTTCTCTCTTCCTCTCCCTCTCTCCTTTCCTCTCCCTCCCTCTCCCTCTCTTTCTCTCTTTCCCTATTTCTTCCTCTCGCTCTCTTATTTCCTCTCCCTCCCTCACCCTCTCCCTCTCCCTCTCTTTCTCCCTTACCCTATTACGTTTAATGTTTTTTCCTTCTCTCTCTCATTCCTTCTTTCCTTTTCTCTCTTCCTCTCCCTCTCCCATTTCCTTTTCTCTCTTCCTCTCCCTCTTCCATTTCCTCTCTCTCCCTCTCCCTCTCCCTCTCTTTCTCTCTTTCCCTATTATGTTTAATGTTTCCCTCTCTCTCCTATCCCTCTCTTTTCTCTCCCTCCCTCTCTCATTTTCTCTCCCTCCCTCTCCCTCCCTTTCTCTCTCATTTCCTCTCCCTCTCTCAATACACTTGAATTTTAACAAAAACAAGTAAAAGAGAAAGAGAAAACACAAAAAAAAAAGCAAGAAGGAACAATGCACTCACCGTAAAGGCTCGAAGATGGATCCGGCAGCTCCTCTTTGCAACGGCGGCTCCTCTTCGTCCTCCGTACAGTTCCTCCTCTTCTTTGCGAACGGCAGCAGTGGTGGTGAGAAGCTTTCCTTCTCCCTCTTTATCTCTTTCTCTTCCTCTCCCTCTCAAATGCAAGATGTTCACTCTTCCTTTCGCTCTCTCTTTCGTGTATGCGCACAAAATAACGCGCTTGGGTTTCGGCCCACGTTTTTTTCGTCTGAGCACCATCACTATTTGCGTCACTATTTGCGTTGTATTTGCAATGCTAATAGCGATGCAAAATGCAACACCACTATTTTGCGTCGGAAAGCACCGTCACTATACCTCCATATCCTTGTAGTGGTACTCTCTTGTAAGAACTCATGAGCAAAAGTGCTTCCCAAAATTTCTTATTGTACTCTTCTAAATCCGCACAATTTGTTGCGTCCAATTTATGCCATGCAGTCATGACATCTACTTCAAACGTGTTAGTTAACCATGAGGCTAAAACAACTGTTTGAAATGGACTGAAGTGGCAGATGCATATCCTTGCATCAACAATATTTTCCACCATTGCATAGCATTACCTTTCAAAAAATTTGTAGTCTTTCGCACCTTAGAAGTCTCAGTAAAATTCCCTCCAGTGTAAGCTACATCAAACTGTTGTATAAATGTCAAAGCTTTCAGCTTATCTTGCATACCACTGAAGGTTTCAAACTTTAATACCTGACCACCTTAGACTTTAGTATTTGCACTTTTTGGTGTCGGGTTGTCATAGACAGGTCGCTATAAAAAGGAGAGTCCCTTAAGCGCATTATCAGCATTCATTTCACTTGTCTTAGCTACCATATGCCCACTAGGCTGAAAAAAACTACCAGCTGCATTTTGTACTCCATGCATCAAATAAGGACTTTACAAAGTCTGATAACCATGCTATAGACCAATATTAGCATAAAGTGGGTTCACTGCCTCAATAGGCATCATTCCTGGTGGCCCTCTAGAAAAGTATCCCTTGTAACCCATGGGTAATCCAACTACTTCTTGAAAAACTGACCTACCACCAAAGTAACCACAATAAGTAGCAAACTGAGGACAAATAATCTGTTGTGCCACTTGTGCATAATTACCTTGACCATTCACTCCCTCATCCTATGCTTGAGCTTCTTGTTGCACTAGACCTGTCTCCATGTTTGGTGTCTTTTCCACATGCTCACGCACATTAGAGGTTTGCCTTATTTGGCACTTCGTGGTATGATGTGATGACTCAGCCTGAGAATCCTCATTAAGTGACTTCAAAAAATTTTACATCCGAGGACTCTTTACAAGCTGTTGGAAAGAGTCAACTGTATTGAGGAGTTGTGCCATAAAAAAATCCTCATGTTCTTACTCCTCATCCTGTGGTTCAATCTCGCTTCTAGAAGGTGCTGACACTTGTGTACCAATACTCTCTCTTCGATGTCTATGAGCAAAAAAAGAACTTTCTTCTTCATGATGGAGTTTTCCTTTGCCGTTATCCATGTGTGCCATCTCTCTAGTCTTGTAATCTCTATAAAACTTGTGTGTATGGCCTTTTCACCCAAATTTGTCTAAGCTTAAATTCTTATACAAAATAATTTAAATCCCAGGGATGGAACCATGAAACTGGTCTATGAATCACATAAAGTAGTAGTGCCTTCAATTAACAACTGGTCTTTTCACTCACACACACAAACAGAGACCTCACTCCCTCGCTCAACACCAGATTGGCCCTGAAGCCCTGTGCCCCTCTCGGTATTTCTTTATCAATTAAAATATGGAAAGTTACAAAAAATTAAATTTTCCAAAATACATAACTTGTGAACAATTGGTTTTCATCTTTTCTGAGTAAATCCCAACTACATTAGGATAGTACAACATGACCAGAACAACATCGCTTTTAGGAAAGCATTTTTTGTGACCATAACTCAATGATTCATGTGCAGAATTGCAGTCTGTAAAACTCTCTATTTACTATTTTTATTGTCCAACATATCTAAAACAACATCCCTTTTAGGAAAGCATTTTCTATGACCATAACTCAATGATTCATGTGCAGGATTGCAGTCTATAGAACTCTATATTTATTGTTCTTACTGTCTAGCATATCCAAAACAACATCCCTTTTACCGTGGCATCATTCCAACAGTAAAATAGTCCCACAAAAAGCACTAGATCATAGTTGAAAAACCATGTTCATGCATGGCATGGTCATCACTTTCTTTAGTTCCTGCATTTTTTGGAGAAGCCAACAGCTACTCTTGAACCTAGATAGTGAGGCTCTTGCCTCAGTAGAAGTGCAAAAAAAATACAAAATTGTACCTTTGATGGAATCAACCCATCATGCAAAGCATTTCCTCTAAGAATAGAGAGAGAGTTGACCAGAGGGAGCAAGCTCTACCTCCATACATGAGTCAGAGACGAAGAAGTACTCTTCATAGCTGACGAACTTGGAGCAATTTTCCCTCAACTCCTCAAAACTTCACTCTTAGATCTGCCCCTCATGCCTATTACTCTTTTTTTATGTTTTCTCTCTCTCTCTCTTGGAAATTTGTGCCACATGGCATACATGTAAAAATTTTCCCATTTAAACATTCCAGTCTTAAATTCTCCATTATCGGTGCAAAATTGGCATCGGCACAGACCAAAGAATTAATCCTCATGCAAAAAAAAAGATAATGACGCAAACAAATTCTAGGGTCCAAAAATAGTAACTCCCTAAATTTTAGGGATGGTGACCCTTGCATTCCTCAAGTTGTTCTGAGAAACGTTTATCATTGCAACCACATCAAAAAGTTTAATGTGGCTCAGTTACGGTGACTTTTACTCCATGAGCATTCTCACATGTGCATCTTCTGTCTTGGCCAAGATCACTGTCATGCACCATCTCCAGTGGCTAAGCACACAGTCCCAAACCATTGGCATTCTATTTTTCAGTGCCCATTCAATATGGAACTGGTCCTAAGGCTCAGACAAACCATTAGTGCAATTTGTCCCAATGGCTGCCTCTTCTGGCCATGTAAAGATCCAAGCTTAATCCAAGAGAACTCTGGGGTTAAAAAGCAACATCAACTATAGAAAAGAAAAATAAAATATTTATATAAGTAAATAAGGAAATCAACTACAAAAAGTATCACCACCTGGTGACAGTAGCTTGGGTTTGTAGCTTTTTTTAAGAGAAAGATTGGTTCAACAAAATTAAGTAGACTTTGAGCACGTTATCTATTTGAAGCTTCCAAATTCGGGTGAGGAGTTATTTTTTAGTCTTGATGTGGGCAAGAAGTTTATTGAAGCAATTTCATTATAGAAGGAAAAAGGTCTTAAGAGGGAAATCTCTTTTACTACTAGAGTTATAAAAGTTGGAGACTAGAAATAATTGGACTTGGAGACTAGAAATAATTGGACTTGGAAAACATCATGCTAAGAGTGATTTTAGATATATAGAAACTTAATTCATACCTTTTTCATTGCCATTTCATCATTCTGTCTAATGCATTGATTTCACAATTTGTAGCAAACCACATAAATATGACCAACAAATTCTCTTAAAACTAGTTGAATTGATGTTGTTTGAGTTTTCTTTTCTCATTGAGGATAAGATAAGAGCCATTCTAGTAGATCTACTTACTAAGAAGTTTGAGAATTACATAAGGACAAGAGAGGTGATGGAACCTCATATGAACTCAATGATGCCTATATTGGAAGGTGACTATGGAAAACTTACTTTACCAGCTATCATAGGTTTGCTTTGTATAGAAAAATATCATAATAATGTTGACATGGGGTCTTGTTCCATGGATAAAAATGTATTAGGAGGTGGGGATTAGGGTGCTCAAAATTGAATGTGATTTTTTTTTGTTATAATTCAAGAGTTTTAAGGTATATGGTAGATATGAATACTTCTTCACAAATTCAATATGTTGGCATGGTATATATTTTGAGTATGTTCAAACTAATCACCAAACAAAAATACATGCAAACACACAAAAGTTAATAATGGTCATCAGAATGATGGGCTATGAAAAGGAAAAATGTCCGAGAAAAGGGGAGAATTAGGACCATAAGGTCAAACTACAGTTCCCGAGTGAAAATTGCACATTCACATGAAAACACATATGATTCACATAAAATCTTTCAAAAATTAATAGCTTATGAATCATGGCTTGGAATAGAGGGAGGTAAAAGGAAAAAGTGTCCATTGCAAAGGGACAAACAAGGTTGTAAGGTCAGGTTTCAATTATGGGATGATAGGGGACATGCCCATGGAAATACATTCGAAGAACATAAAAGTGGTCAAAATGAATAACTGAGGAACTGTAAGCCAGGTTAGGGGATGGTAAAAGGGAAAAATGTCCAATTCGAGAAGGAACAAACACGAGGGTGACATGAAAGTGCAGTTTTGGTGAAGCAAGTTTCTGTAAGAAAGAATGCCTAAAGGCTTGATTTTGCTCTGATCAACCAATTTGATGAGCCACCAAGTAGGTTGCATGCCTTGCAAGCCTAGATCTTTCGTCATCACATCTATCATGATGTTCACCAAACTCCATCTATCAATGCACTTGCAATGAAGCACCCTTTTATCCAAACACCAATCTCTAGAGTGCCAATATCTAGGAAGGTGTTGGCCACATCCACTTCTTTCACAGGTTTTGGGGCCTTATTGTTTTTGGTAACAGTTGTAGGGTTGGCAATTCTTAGGATGCACCTTCACGTGAGAATGCTTTTGAATCTCTTTCTAAAACTAGGTGAGAGCATCAACAGTTGTTGAAATGTCAAATTAGGGTGGAAGGTATTCAAATCCTTCACCAAATCATACTCTTTTATGGGATCCACGGCTTCTCCAACCGACTAGGGGATGGGGCAACACCCTCTTTGATTTTTTCTCTTTCTTCAAGCAAGGACTGCATCACCACTTCGTCTATCATTGGAGGTATATCCATCTCTTATGTCTCTTGGTCCTCTAGTTCTGCATCCTGGACTATCTTTGTATCCTTCTATGGCATTGGACTGTTCTACACTATATTGTCATGTACTATACTGCTCTATGGCTCTGTTGTTGGGAGCTTGAACCTGACAGCTTTTGTAAGTGAAATATTCTCTTTTGTAAGTGTCGGTTCTCTTTTCTTGACTCACATAACTGTAGCTACCTCCAATTCTACCAGATTGGAGGTCATATCCTATTTTTTCTATTGGTCGTCTATGGTACTAGTCTTGATAGGGGCTATGGACTAGGATTGTTGGTTGTCTGTGGAACTAGACTTGATATGGGCTATGGACTAGGACTATTGGTTATTTGTGGCATTAGCATTGATAGGGGTTGGACTCGGACTATTCGTTGTCTATGGACTGGGACAATCTTTAGTAGTGTGGCATTAGTGTTGGCTAGAGTGGGAGTGTTGGTTGTCTGTGGCATTAGCCTTAACAGGGACTAGGATAGTCTTTAGCAGTGTGGCCTTCTCCTTTGCATCGGCTATAGAGGGGCTTGTAATCCATGGATCTTCTAGGGTTTTGGCAATTTGGGGAGATATTTCCCTTCTCTATGCATTTGTACCATTCCACCTCTAATGTCTATCTGCCACCAAACTGTCTTCCTCTATAACTTTGGATAGGGAACCTCCTTGGACCAAAATTAGGATCAAACTCTCTAGGCTTTGGGCCAATGTCTTGGGTTTTCATCTTAGATTCTAGCATATTGAACCTTGTGTCCTCATATTTCTTCCTCCTTTCATGCGTCTTCTTGAGAGAGCAGATGTCCTTTGTATGGTTCTTTCTTAGGCAATACAAATAGGATGCTCCAAGGATAGTTGGATTTCAGGTACATTTAGTGGCTAAATTTCTTGCTTGACGGCACTTTTCACACCATGTTTTTAGTCTCAGCACATCTCTTCCACCTCCTACAGTGTTGGATATGCTAGTAGTATTCACTTCAATATATGTAATGATTCTGTAATCACATCCATCAACTCTTTCTTGATGCTTGTGATTGAATTGGACAAATAGTCCTTCAAATTGTCTCCTCCTAGAGTAATTAGAGAAGTATTTTGGGGTGTCTTTGTAATCACTACATAGACTAGTTGGATTAATGTAAAGGGTCCTTTGTTCTAACTCTCGTTCAAAGCTCTTGTTGGAACTATTGGTTGCTAGTTCCAATTGGCATGATTCCATTGTTATTGATTTGCCATTGAGGAAATTATTTGAGGCAATTGCTATTGCAGTTGAACCATCATTTGAGGCACTCTTGTCTGCAACCACCATAGTGGATTCGATACACTATACTACAAAACTATTTGCATCTGAGGATAGGGGTAAGAAACTATCCCTGGGACTGCATTTGGTGGGTATCCCATTCCTAGCATTGGAGAAGGTAGGACTCCTCTTCCTAAGGTCATAGATAACCTTACTTCAACTTCATCATATGGTCTTACACCTTCCACTACAACTTGGAGGTTGACTAGTCTTCTCAATTCCACATATTTATGCCATTTTCAACCTCTATTGGTACTTGTTGATAGCATTTTACTTAGCTATGCACCAAAAACATGGAGCCCCAAGAGAAACACGAAGAAAATGACAAAACTAGTATAAGAAGATCTATCTTGCCTCACCAAAAAGCTTTTTCTTCATATTGTTAACCCTCAAACAAACAAAGGTAAAAAATCCAGAAAATGTGAAGCGAAAGACAAGGCCAGGACAAAAGTGAAATGGAAGGTGAAGGCGTGCCAAGAAGAATCTGGAAACACAAGAAGTGCAGAAAAGTCCCAAATCAGGGAGAAAGGCGCACAAGAGAAGCGCAAGTTAATACTCGTGTAAAAGAGCACAAGGTGCACAAGGATTTATTTTAAAGAGCACCGGGCTCTCACCCATGCAAATTGTAAATGTAGATGAGCGGTAGGAAGGAAGCTAGGAAGATAGGAGGACAAGGGGAAAAAGGGCCTAGGCAAGAGCCAGCCATGTAAAATGGGGGATAAGGGGATGCCCGCCCAAAAGGGATTTAGGATTTTGTATATAAAGTTGAAAAGTGAATGAGAAGCTCATTCTTGTGTGTGGCCAAAAGTGGCTCTCTTCTTCTTCTTCTTCTTCTTCTTCTTGCTTGCTTGAGCTTGTGCTTGAGAGAGGGAGTGTGAGAGTGTGAGGGAGTGAGTGTGTGAGGGCGAGGGACTAGGGAGGAGAAGCTCTCCATCTTCTCCTCTCTTCTTCTCTTCTCTTCTCTTCTCTTGTCTTACTCGCGGAAATGGAGCTTGGAGCGTGGAGCTTGAGGATGGAGCTTGCTTGAATCTTGCACTTGGATCGTGGAGCTTGGGAGAGGAGGTAACTCGATCGGGTATGGAGGTAAGCTCACTACACCCGTAAATAGATAGTGAGTTAGCTATGTGAGAGGTAGCCATTAGTGCTCGGCTTGGAACGCTTGAAGCAATAAGCAGTCCGTGGGTCTTGGTGGTTGAGCAAGAGCTCCCACATTTTGGTTCCGTTTGCCGGGACCAATGGATTCAAGCCTTGAGCGCTTGCGTGCTTCAAATCAAGCATTGAAGTAGGGTTTTTCCCAAACCGGTGCTTGAGGTAGATAGGTAGGAAGCGATGGAGTTTGAAGAGGTATTTGATCTCCTTAGTAAGTAGGTTTTTTATTTTTGGACTTGGAAAAGCATGTTGGAGTAGTATAGGCATTTCCCTTATGATTTTTTCTCGCATTGAGAAAGGATAGGAGCAAAACATTGGAGCACGCAGTAGGGTTTTTTGTTGTTGTATAACAAGCTGAAATAGGGAAAAGAAGGGCAAAAAATGAACATTTGGGTTAAATATTGGTGAGGGGAGCAAGACTAAGGTGAGTACAGGCCTAGGCAGGGGTGACAAGGGGCTAAGAGTGTCAAGGAAGACCACATTTTTCATTGCAAGGTTTCAGGAGAGCTGGAGAGAGGGAGAGAAGGAGAGAAAGCTTCATTGCATGGACCTGCTTTGATCTTGCCATCGAGGAGTTCTTTGCCCACCACAAGTAGTTCCACACCTTTTCCTACATGAGTAGCTTGGATCTAGAGGTGCTCGACCAATTAGGAAGGCCTCGATCGCTCAATGCAACAAATTTTGTGGAGTCTGACAAAAAATGTGTCGCGCTCCGGCCCGTCCGAGTGATGGTGATTTTGGGCCAAGTCCCAAAGTCGGCCCTTGGCCCCATCTTGTATTCGGCCCTCGGCCCACTTGACTTGGACACCCACCTCTCGGCCTGTCCAAATCGACCACTCGGATGAACTTAATATTCAGCCCAACTTGGCACTTAACCCTTGGCCCTTAGACCACACCTAACCCTCAATGCACTCGGCCCTTGGATCACTCGGCCCACTCGGTCGACCGAATTCACCCTTCGAGACCGCTTGCATTCAGCCCACCTGACTCAGCCCTCGACCCTCGGACGGGCTAAATCGGGCATTCAGCCCCTGCAATTTGGACCTATTGGGCTGAATTTGGATTTTTCAAACTTTAACATATAGACCCTAAAACTGACTAAGAGACCATATAGAGCCGAAACCACATCATAGATCTATCATTGGGCTGAAATCTAGAGCAAATAGTTCAAAACTTGGCTATAAATGGTCCTTCAAATCGCGCATGGTATTTACGGTAAACGGCCCTGCGGGCCGAGGGGGACTGCCCCCCCAGATCCCCACAAAGGGGGCTCAGTCCCCCTCTGCACCTCCCCCAAGTAGGTTGGAGAGAAAACGCGTGTCGTGATAGGTCCTCCAAATTAGATCCTATTGTAGTAATGGCTCTACACAAGCATGGATTCTCACTTGCAAAGGAGCAGCCAAAAGCCCATATGCGAACAAAGACAAACAGAGACCCTAGAACCTCAATGGGCCAATCTAGCCAACAAGGGAAAAACAGCCACACCACAAGAACACGTATATGTTGCGTCTGGACTACATCTAGTCAAAATGGAATGGAACAATATCAAGCTACAATTGCGAGGATGACTAAACATGATAGTCTTAATGATAGATGCACCTTGAATGACACTGCACAGACGACCCAAGAAATCAATGGAGAATCCACATCTGTTCGTGTAATTGGGGACTCAAGGGCATGTATCAGAAGGCTTGAATTTGCAAGCCAAGACCGACGAAGACATAGTACCACTTGCTTATCTTAGGATCAAACTCACCATAAAAAGGAAGCACTATGTCAACGCTCTCATCAACAAAGGAGCTGATTTTAATATCTTGACCTATGAAGCATGGACTCTACTAGGCCAACCAAAGCTCACACCAACTAATGCAACTCTTAGTCCTTACAGGGGACACTCCCAAGCACTTATGGGGAAGTGCAAAGTCCTTGTAACCATTGAAATGGAAATCTTGCCTATCCTATTCCATGTTCCTCCAAATAGTGCTAATTGTGGAAAGGAAGCCCTCCTCAAACGACCTTTCAAAAGGGCGACGAAGTGTGAGGCCGATTATGTAGCACAGAGGATACACTTGACACTACCAGGTGTGAGGATAATCACGACCTTTAGTAAGGATGACCTCTTCAAACCTTGAGGGAAGGGCAAGGAAGGTGCTGACATAACAGGAAAGCCTACTAACGAGAGCAAGGACTTGTTGAAAGAGTTGATACAAGCACATGTTGAACAGAGAACTAGTGAGCGAGACCATGCTTGAAACAAGAAGGTCATGAGAAAATGCCAAGGACAGGCTTTGGACTTACAAATATCATAGAAGACCACAAAAGAAGCCCAAGTCTTATAGACGAAGGTATCGATGGAGAGCCAGCATAGCACCAAGATGGATATCCAAAGTGTTGCTATGTGCTCAAGGGTATTACACAAGTAACTGATGGACTTGGATACCAAAAACCCTTGCTAAACCTTCTCTATCAGCTAAAGGCCGGATTACATCAAAAGTAAAGAAGCGTAGGAGGAAATGTAAACAAAAATCCAAGTCTCAAGGCAAGAAACCAAACATGACTATTCGAAAGGTAGATCCTCAGCCTAGCGTGCTTAATAAGCGAACGTCAAATATAACGGTTGAGTGTGCACAAAGACCATTAGTGCCCAAGGAGCCTTTGACTTTCCAAGAGGATAATGAGCATCACAGGCACAATGCTGCTCATGATAAGGCCAATTTCTCAATGAAGCAAATGGTAGAGTCATCTAATAGCGATGAGCAACCCTTCCTACTAGTGTCAAAGCCACTTAGGAGTCCCAAGTCTCCTACATCCTCTTTCCCTAAAAGGACACAGGAAGCACAACAGTAGTCGTGAAGTGTAGCTGCTCAATCCCAATCTCTATCTCCATCTAAGCTTCCAAATGTCCAAGAGGTGGGACATGACACCACCTGTAGCTCTCGACCCAAGGATATGCCTATGCAACCTAATGTGACTAGATCAACTGAGGCTCGATCTGCACAAGTGAATGCACGAAGGGCAACAAAAGACACGGCCACTTCTGATCTACTTAAGGACTTGACACTACAGCCTACCAATAATGGCCAGTCCGTTGAACTAGTTGTTACTACTTCCAATCAAGAACCGCAACAGTCACAGCCTTTGGCTGTGACGATGCCCCTTGCGGAATTTGTCCTTAGCCATTCACCGATGGAAGATGTGTCGCAACCAACATCCTTGATATCTCCATCAATGTCGATGCCCCTTCCTACTAGTGTCAAAGCCACTTAGGAGTCCCAAGTCTCCTACATCCTCTTTCCCTAAAAGGACACAGGAAGCACAACCGTAGTCATCAAGTGTAGCTGCTCAATCCCAATCTCTATCTCCATCTAAGTTTCCAAATGTCCAAGAGGTGGGACATGACACCACCTGTAGCTCTCAACCCAAGGATATGCCTATG